>NC_067286.1:38976002-38996002 GCF_020740795.1 Apus apus | reverse complement strand
CAAAAATCACTGCAACCTTGGGTGACAAAAATAGAAGCCATGAAGAACCTAATGCACAGAAGTATCAGTTTACTAGTGTACTTCATTTCAGCCTGTACCCTAAAAATACAGTCTCTAACAGGGAATACTAGACTTTGAGAAGACCCTATATAATTGCACAGGTTGGGTCTTGTCATTAGCCGATCTGCTCTTCCTCAGATTTATAGCTCTGGGTGTAACAAAATCTTTGGCATGAGGTGCAATCTCAAGAGATTTTTTTCACCCTTCAAATTAATTTATTTTGTACCCACTGGAAGTCAATTCAGTAGCATTCACTGAGTTTTAGGATTCTTTTTGCTGCTGAGAGCCACCCTTTCAGGGTTTTGCTACACAACAGAACACCAAGCACATGTTTAAAATTAAACCTGTGCTGAAGTTTCCTCAAGATAAATGGGATGAAAATGAATGTTTCATTGTTTTGCTTAATACAGATGATCTCTGCACCTCTGAACTGTTCTGTTGTCAGCTGTCACTTACAACTTACAAAGATACAGCCATTTTACAGGACATGGATTGGATAATTTTAAACTAATCCCTGCAGAAAGAAAATAGTTCATTGGAAGAAAAAATGCCTGTTAATGCCACCTCTGCAAGTTGCTTGGACAGGTAGAAGAAAGTGGGAGAAAAGCCCAAGGGACTCTAGCTGACAGTGCAGACACGCAGCTTATATTTTACTTCCCATAATCATTTATAAAAAAAGAACAAAATGAACAGCACTGAGTAGCTTGTGTTCCTATTATAATGTATAACCTTTCAGTACTTCATGTACAATAATACTTCCATGAAAATCAACCTGTATTACTCCTGCTTCTTTGTACAACGCTTTGCATGACTAAGAGCAGCAAGTGCCAACATGTTCTCCAGTAACTGAGATTGATTATTGGTGCTTCAGCACATCCATAATCATGATGCATGCAGCATGGAGAGATGGAATTATTTTCATGCACTGTCCTGATTGGTAGAAATGACTTTTTTTTTTCCTAACTGAACTGAATATGTATAGGATGCATGCAATATGCTCTAGGGGAATGAGTATTGTGCTAGCTGTCAAAAGGTCTCTAGCTATACTCATGCCCCATGTGGCTCTGAGCAAGACAAGTCATGCATGCTGACTGTTTGCTACTCTTCAGTCACAGTGGTCACCACTATAAAGAACATGCATTTACCAATGATTACCACTATGCAGTATCTGAGATACTGTTGTTTTACTATTAACAATAGTGAGAACGTGAAAGAAGCATGAGAACTGAGTGTGGTACATGGTGGAAAGAGTGGCCATGGCATGTCTGGATTTTATTTTAGTAACATGGGTTTTACAGCTGGTTAAATGTACTGACTTGAAAATAATTGCTGTGCACATAGTTACTAGTGAAGTGACTGTAGGGTGTGGACATCTGTATCTGCTTACAGCAACAGGGAACTGCAGATTCTTTTGCAGAAAAATTGGTTAGCAATTTTTTATTTTCTTTTACAGAGTATTAGATAATACTTTTATTTTTTCATGCCATTTCCAAAAGTCTTAGAGGACTGAATATTTTAAAGAAGTCACTGTTATGCCATAAAATCCTTGAAGTTATAAAAATATGTGAGATATTAGCATTTCATATTTGGTAACTTCACAGCTTGGTGAATAATGTAACTATTTTGAAGTTCAACATCCTGCTGGAGAGATAGAAACAAGGATTAATTTGCCTTTTCAAACAGGCACATCAATAGCCTTATTCTCCCTGTACTGAGCAATACTGTCTAACTGTGGTATTACAGAAACAACAGAAGTTAGTGCTCCAGTAAATCTTATTTGATTACATGGATAAACTACTTTGAGGTTGTGGAAATAGACAATGCACTGTAAACTCATTAATGATTAAGAAGTGATTAAGGAGTGATTAATTAAATACTTTTTAAGGTAAGATATAGTGACAAATAGCTCAGCAACAGAAAAAAGCAGTAATATACCTATGCCATATTGAATTTTTCCAGGTTTTCCTATGTACTAATGGGTATCATTACTCCCTCTTCATAACTGTTCTATCCCTATCCATCTTACTTAAAATTTTAGTTGATGTATCTCAAGGACAAACACAGAAATTGAAAACCCTTCTGAATAAAATTTTTTTATACTAGTAGACGGGGAGAAAGAAAAAAACTTCTGTTCAATAGTGAATGGGCCAGAATAAAAAGTCTTTCAATTACCGTACATATATATATATATATATATACACATATATATATACACACAGCACTATGCAACTCATTTAGCATAGGTTACTAAAAAATCACATGAAATTACAGCCATTTTCATTAAACTGTTGACATCAGTTGAGGTACTTTCAATTTAGCCCAATGTAGGAATACAGAATGAGATTCAAATCTACCTTTCAGGAAACATTATAAGAAAAGTCTTTGCAGTGTCTCCGCAAAGGCCAGGTTCAGCTTCTCAAAAACAGCCTTTGATTCTGGATGCTCAGACTGAGACAGAACTTTTGAAAGTTTTGGCATGGATATACCCTAAGAACTTTATGTTAGGCAGTTATCAACCGGAGACTTTTCCTGTTGAGATGGAGTGGGGCTTGCAGACTTCTGCAGCTGACGTAAGGTGACACCTAGTGTATCAGGAGCAAGGATATGTAAGGCAGCTAACACTAGCACTGGGGTATTTCACAGACATCTTTGGACACCTGTTTTTGCCCAGCTTAGCTTCCTTTTTTTTTTTTTTTTATCTTCATCCTGTACAGTGATTGCCCATGGTAGCTCTTTGCAACCCTATATAACCTGAGAAAGAATAAATTAGAAGTTCTTTGTACAAGCCCATGTGACCCTGTGCCAGGCTGGAAGGGAGTCCTTCCAATGTAATTCACATATCTTCCCTACTTCCCATAACAAATTCTCTCTCTTTCCTTCAGTCTCCTTTTGTGTCTCTCTGGAAAATTCCATCTTTTTTTCTTGTTACCCAGAATTGGAGATCCCTCCAACTCTGAAAGCCACAAAAGACTTACATGGATGCAGGAACAGAGAAATATTACAACATTCAAGTATAACAGCTGAAATACTAGAGCAAAAGATAACTGCCAAGATGTTAGCTTCAGTTTTATCAAAGATGAGGACAGGAAAATAAGAACAAAGAGAAAAGCAAAACCTGAAACTGCAGAGAAAGGCAGGAGTTGTACATGCTGCAAAAAATTAGATATTGTATGTAAAGAAATGCCTTCCTCTTAAAAGTGATTAGCCATAGTGATCACTTAGGTATTAGAGTAATAGGTTCTACAGTTAGATTGTTACAAGATTCACAAATGTGCTGGTAGACCAGCAGATGCTGACTATTCTGGCTTTTGTTATAGCTACTTTTGTTCTTTTCCTTCTATGCTACATTAGCCATCTCCCCATAGCTCTAGATCCTAAATGCTGCATATTGCATAAGTGCAGATGACACCAAGCTAGGTGGGAGTGTTGATCTGCATGACGATAGGGAGGCTCTGCAGAGAGACTTGGATAGATTAGATTGTTGGGCTCATGTTAATGGAATGAATTTCAACAAGGCCAAGTGCTGGGTCCTGCTCTTGGGCCACAACAGCCCCAGGCAACGATACAGGCTTGGGGAAGTGTGGCTGGAAAGTGTCTGGCAGAAAACGACCTGGGGGTTCTCATTGACAAGGGGCTGAATATGAGCCAGCAGTGTGCCCAGGTGGCCAAGAAAGCCAATGGCATCCTGGCTTGTATTAGAAATAGTGTGACCAGCAGAAGTAGAGAGGTGATTGTCCCCCTGTACTCAGCACTGGTGAGGCCACACCTGGAGTATTGTGTCCAGTTTTGGGCACCTCAATCCAAGAGAGATATCGAGGTGCTGGAGCGAGTAGAGAGGAGGGCAATGAAGCTGGGGAAGGGCCTAGAGAATAAATCTTATGAAGAACACTTGAAGGAGCTGGGAATGTTTAGTTTGAGGAAGCGGAGGCTGAGGGGAGACCTCATCAGTCTCTACAGCTGCCTGAAAGGTCATTGTAGAGAGGTTAGTGCTGGTCTCTTCTCACAGGTAATTAGCGACAGAACAAGAAGGAATGGCTTCAAGCTGCAACAGGGGAGGTTTAGACTGGACATTAGGAGAAAAAAATTCACAGAAAGAGTGGTTAGACACTGGAATAGGCTGCCCAGGGAGGTGGTTGAGTCACCATCCCTGGATGTGTCTAAGGATCATTTGGATGTGGTGTTGCTGGATATCATTTAGGGGAGAACTTTGTAGAGTAGGGATGATGGTCGGACTTGGTGATCCCAAGGGTTTTTTCCAACCTGAATAGTTCTATGATTCTATGATATGTCAGGTTATGCCTTTTTAATCCTTTCAGTTGATTTACATTGGTCTTGGCTCTGAAACATCTCCTTCTGTGAGTATTTGTACATCTCTATGTCTGAACAGAGAGAGATGATTCAGCACATTGGGGAACCCTTTGGGCACCCTGTACCCTACCACATTTAGCACAAGCCTCATATCTCATATACTGCTCCTAATCACAGCATTAACATTAAATCATGAGAATCTATATTAAGATTTATTGACCTTGGATTTGACACTTTACTTTGTCAAGGCATGCTGATATTACAGGAGTTATCAAACTTGATACCACACTTGGTACAGTATTACCTCATCATTAGCAACCAGGGAGTCTTTTCCAAACATCCTGGAGCATCCTTTTCTTATCATAACTCTTTTCCTGAGCTACACTCCCAATGTTTGGAGTGGAAATCACCTGTTTGCTTTTGCTGTAGAATAAATTTCCTTCCTCCTTCACAAAAATCCTTTATTCTTCAAGAAGGAGTAAATCTAGTTTAGTACTCCATTTGTTTTCCAGCAGTAGAATGAATGACCTTGTTTCAATTACATTTACAGTAAAAATATAGCATTTACAGTATTTGAGTAAAGTGACTTTGGTTGTTTTATTTATGAGTATCGATTTCTGCATAAAGTTAGCATTTTTGCTTTACTCGTAGTTTTTTGGTGAATGAGCACTAATATTGGCACTTGGATGAGCCTCAGCAGGCACTGCATAAAATACTGCTGAGGGTGTAAGAAAGACCTTGCCATACTACTTAGCAACACAGTGCCAACAAGGATGAGAATGGAATATTTCTCTCTGAGGGCTAGCACTTACTCACATTGATGTCTACAGGATTTTTGTCATCAGGTATCAGCAGGCTCTTGATCAGACTTTTTAAGAGAAGGCTTTGGAGTTCCAAACCCAGTATAAGCAGTGAGAAAAAAATCCTCCAAAACCTGTTGACATGCAAGGGCTCTAACTCTTGCTCCCTTCTTTCTGACCACTATTGGTTGCTTCAAGCTTTTTATTTTGCATTTCTTCAAATACTAAAGTAGTAAAAGAACAGAAACAGCAACAGAGCAGCAGTATGTTAGGTGCCCCAACACTATACCTATAAGAAGCATTCCTTCAGTAGCTACCTATGTTTAGCTCCTGTGATTTGCAGCTGCTTACGAGGTGCTAATGAGTACTTTATGGGCTGTTTTCCCTGTATTGTTGATATCTGTCCACCAGAAACAGTGGACATCACTGATCACACTTAAGCTACCTCCCAGACCCATTTACATCCACAGTTAAACCCACACATTACCCACAAACACCAAGAAGACAGACAGACCTATGGGGATTTTAATGTGATTACTTTTACACATTCTAAGAACAAAGTTACACTTACCATTTTTTCATTTCCTATGAAGTAATCCAAATTGAATAGGACTAAGTTTAGTTATGGAGCTAAATAAAGTTACTTTTATTTGGGGCAAAAACATTCAAGCCCAAAATCCCAAACTGCAAATACAAAAAGCAAGTAAAGATACAAAATGTCCAAGGTACATAGATGGCTTTGACTTTAATGCAACAGAATACAGAGAGCCTTTCA
The DNA here is from genome assembly GCF_020740795.1 of Apus apus. NCBI lineage: Eukaryota > Metazoa > Chordata > Aves > Apodiformes > Apodidae > Apus > Apus apus. The sequence goes on along the minus strand of NC_067286.1, from coordinate 38,990,059 downwards.
TATTCAAAGCACTCTGTAGACTAACTGGACTGAATAGTTCTATTATATTAAAATATGGCGTTTATTAGGCATTCCGAAATAACTCAAACATTGCCTTGGATAGTGGGTCTTATTTAAGATGGGGTATGCTTCCCAGGGCACTATTATATTTTATTTTATTTTATTATTTTTTTTATTTTATTTTTTCATGTAATGCTGTGTCAAGATGCCCTGGGAATAAGATGCCTGGACAAACATGAAATAAATGGGCCTCAGTTTTGTCTTTTCTAACATCAGGACTAGTGTGAACTGTCTCAGTGCTTCACAACACGTTTCTGTATGTAGTGATACAGGGTAAGAACTATGCAAGAGTATGCATATCTTCTTCTGTTGCAGTGTTTAATTTCTGATGCCAATGTAACCTGATCATGAATGCAAACAAAGAAACAAACAAACCTGCTTGGAATAAGTTTTATCAAATAATCTACAGATTGTGATAGACTGGGTTGGGTTGGATAAGAATAAAGTAGATCCACCTGCTGTGACATCAATTAAAGGAAGGAGATCTGCAAACATACGGCAGTTGTTTGCTTCCTACCAAATACTCTAGTTTTAGAGATTCACGCAATGACCTGGGAGTGTCTATATCCTCCCAGCTGTGACATTCCTGCTTGGCAGCCATGTTATTTTATTAGCATGGTGCCAGCAAACTGGATGTGTTGCTTTGAATTTCATCCATTATCCACTAATTATTATGAGTGCAGTATCTCACAGAACCATTTAGAGTACTGGCTTGACCAAGTGAGGGGAAAGAAAGGAAAGCAAAAAGCAAGAAACCATTAGTAAATATCTGCAGAGAATCTTGGGGTGCTGGAAACTGCTCATTTCACACAGAGTTGGTGTGAGACACATCAATGGTGGTTACAGTGTCGCATTTATTTAATCTGGTTCATCAGCTCATTTTCTAATTTCTATCTGCAAATATATTATGAGTCTTAGGAGCTTACCACACCCTTTCATTTAGCTTGAAAAATCTACAGAAAATCAAAATTATTACTAAAAAAAAGATGAAAACTTACCAAATGTAAAATTAGATTAAGAGTCAATCAAAATCCAACTGTGAATTTATCATTTCAATGAATTTCAATGAATGGTTTAAAATCTGTTTGAAATCTATTTGAAAATGAATATGTAATAATACAGACATATCTCCTTTTCAAAGCTAGTATTGTCAGATGTATTCTGTGCATTATAATTCATGAACAGGGTAGATGACTATTTGAGAAGTATTAAAATGAGCTGACTTTTCAATACAAGTGTCTTGACAATAAGTTTTTCTATTCTTGGCAATTCAGAAATGTAGACAATTGTGCTAGAAAAATAATATGTATTGTAATATTCATTGTACAATAGTAGTATAGTAAGTGGCAATTCTGGACATTACAAGAGACACAAGGATTATTTTCTGTGATTGCACAGAGAATACTTGGATTTCTTGTGAAGCTTTTTGCATTGGAAATGAGATTCATCAGTCTGAGCAGGGCAGGGTTAGAGCCCTTAGCAACATGCTTATTTTGTAGAAGGTCACTCAATAATAACTTCCTCTGCCCTCCAAGCTTATTAAGACTGACTGGCATATATTAATGAAAACACCTGATTCTCCAACCATAAAACCCAGACAAAGACTTTATTTTAATATTAAGGAAGGAACCCTTAATTAGCAGGGTTTCAAAAATGTCAGCTTCTTCTATTAGCTGTTCTGGTCCATCAAAGCCATAATCCCTACTGTCAAATTTCATCACATGATAGACAGTTTGCTGGCTATCTTTTATTTTTTTAACTGATCATACTGACTGGAGCTTTTTATTTTGCAATCACATTTAACAAGTTTGCATGCATTTAGTTGTTACATTGCTGATTTTACTCCTTTCAAAGTCTGCCTGTGTCAGCGAAAAGAAGAAAAAAAACTGAGGAAACATAAAATATTACATATTGATACACAGACATATAATTAAAGACTTTTGGGGAGAGTTCTCATTCATAATATTGATTCTTTTCTAGGGCATGCAAATGTGCTTTTCTGAAAACATGAAGAAAAAACACTGTTCACAGATGAATTTCCATTTCAGGTATGTTAAGAATAAAAAAAGAACAAATGCTCAAAACATTGTGAAAACCTTTGGAGACGCACATTCTTTAGCATTAACCCACAATACACTTGCATGCTACATAAAATTTGTTCAAGTAGATATTTCTTGCACTGCTGTTCAAAGGAGAGAGACTGTGCCAAATTTTACCATAATAAACATGTCAGTTTTAAAAGGATTTATATTCTAACTTCATTCAGCATTTCATTGTTTAATAAACATCCATTTTCATGGAAACCCCAATCTATTTCTTTTGCTTAAAAAAAGCAATAGCTTACTATCCTGTCACACACTTCTAAACCTTTCCAACTCTCTCAAACATTGCCTCTGGATTTCATAAAGCTGTATTCCACAAAAAAACACATGGGTATCTAGCTCATCTATATAGGTTTTATCTTCTTTAACAAGAAAAATAGTAATTATACAGGATTTGTAGGATGACAATGAAAAAATGAAACTCCCATGTTCTTCTCATGGGTGGTTTATCTTTAATTTTTTTCTTTATAAATTTCAGATTTCTTTATTAACAATTTATGCAACAGGGCATATATTATAAATGCTACAATAAAATGAAGGACTCTTGCTGTTGAAGATATAACTGATTCCAGGTAGGAAGAAAGGAATTCCCAGGATTCTGGTAAAATAATTTCTGGAGGGGAAGTGTATGGATAACATTTGTATTTTAAAGTAGAAGAGAAGCAGTCTGAAAAAGAAGAGCATGATATGCTAGAGCTAACAAATGAGACATGCAGGCTTCTGCCAAGAACCCAAGGCAGCATGACAGGCCCCAGAAAGCCAAAAGCAGGAAGGGAAATGAAGGCAATCTGAGACATTACTGTGAGAACATAAAGGAACTGAAGAAGCATTGTCAGAAGAATTAAAATGTTGGAATCCTTATATGTGGGTAAGAAAAGAATGTAACAGTCATGTTTTGCTGAGACCAAAGAAAAAATGAGACCAAGGTTGTATCTGGAAGATTAAAGCAATAAGGTCGTAGATATCCAGTGACTGAGAAGTGGATACAGACAAAAGGATGAATTTTGGATGGTTTCAGAACTAAAATGCAAGTGGATTTAGGGAGATTCAATTTGTATATCAGGTATTTTGGAAAGCATGGAGATGAAACCATGATGGGGAATATGGACAATGGGATGACAGTGAATTTTAATTTTTGAAAGAGAAAGAAGAATTGATTAAAAATACTTTATATATGCACTTTTGCAGTATTCAGCACCACTGAAGTGCAGAGAGGAGGAAGAAAGTTCTGCAGCCTCAGATATGGATAATGACTTCATAGACTCCTCAGTTCTAAAGATAAAAGACATTTTTAAAGCTTGGTGATATTTTTTGCACTTGAAATTTTTTAGGTGTCTGCATGTTACATCACTTATTACATGTTAGGAAATAGTAGACCAAAAGTTCACTTCTGCTTATACTGAGAAAGAAATGTAGAAGATGACTGAAACACAACTGCAAGGCTTAACAAGAAGTGAAATAGAGCAGCAAGAGGAAAAAATCTGAGACTCAAAATTATAGAGGCCTATGGAAATCTCTGGAAGAGATGAGGGGGAAACAGTGAAAATGGAGCTGAACTCACAGAAACATCAAAAGAATGGAGAAAAAGAAAGAGAAGAAAGGAGACTGAGAGGGAGCAATCAGGGATATGACCACTGATAAACAACTGCAAAACTCAAGGAAGTGACTTTCTGGGACAAAAAGATAAATGTAATATAGACAATAATTCAAATAAAGCAAGAATAGAAAAGATTTAGGTGTCTGTTAATCAACTTGCCAGCTGTACTTCAGCTATGTAACTCACTTGATACTCAGTGAAAATAAATATCCTTCCTACCTCAGGAAAATAATTCCACTTCTTCACACTGTGGAATTCTTCCCAATGCTAATAATTTAATAAAACTCTATGTGTTAATCCAGGATCTTTGTACCACTGTCTTTCTAGGGGTAAAAGAAAAATCACATACAATCTGACCAGGTACACCTGAACTAACTAACAAACATTATAAAAGGTTATATTTATTTTATTTGCTTAACCTTACTTAGCTGCTTCCTGAGTGCCTATGTCTATTGCAAATGACAAGTACATTTCTTAGCTGCATTTACAGCTAGCCACTCCATCCTTTCTAATGGCTTTAAGTGACTGTCAACATTTAGTCATAAGATTTTTCTCTCATGTAATTAATTTAAAAACAAAACCTCCTATTTAGACGGCTGGAGTTCCTTGCCTTTTCGATGATGCATCTAAGGACTGGAGCAACAATAGCAACCAAATAATAGGGCCAACACATGAAGTTCAGTCCTCCCTCCAGCATCACTTGCAATACCACTAACTAAAATAGCAATTGCAATACCATTAACTAAAAACCAGTAAAATGTGAATAAAAGAAAACCCTACTAGTTTTAGGCTCTGTGCAATTTTTATTTTGTGAGGTGTATGACAACTCCTCTTAGTTTTGCAAAATAAGTTTGTTCTATAATTACATCCAACAGAAGTAATTTGTATGATTGAAACAGCCATGACTCAGTCACTGTTGGGACTCCACTGTAGGGTAAAATCATTAAAACAGAGTCCTTGCCTCAAACACTTGTAACAAATAAGCATATATTTTTAGGTTTTTCCCTTATTAAATATATTTATTGGTATACTTTTATATATTAAACAGTTCCTTTGTTTTCATTTTTCTTTATGTCCCCATGGCTAACGCATTCCAGTGTGTATCTTTCCCAATCCTTCTTACAACAAATCAGTGAGGGTCTTTTGTTACTTCTTTGAACAGTTCTGCTATTCTGCCAGCACACAGGCTCTGCTGGGGTCCAGCACCTACCTTGTACTGCTCACATTCTGAACATGGGGTTTGTGGTAGCTGTGACATGGACTCCAGGGTTAGAAGCAATGGAATTGTTTATTCTGAGAAAAAATGCTCCCGTATATACTTTTACAGCGGGAACTGAGAAATAAGCAACCAGGGTACAAAGAATATAAACAGCATTCACACCTGCTCCATGGCACATACACAGTCCTTGGGTTCCCAGGATGTAGCCAGTCAGGAACCAGACACATGATAAACAGTGTTCTGATTTTTGTCAACACTCACAGTGCTGTTCACAACAAGCCCTGGCTCTTAGCCGGTCTCATATTGTTTTATCTTCTTCTTTACAGATAGAGGAGATCCTTTTTCTTTTCCCATGGCTAGTCTCCACAGGGGATGATTCTGTGGGTAACTTGTAGGAATACAAAACAAAGAGAAGAAGAAGGAAAAAGGAGCAAGAGAGGCTTTTCTGATTGATAGGAATCAGATGTTATGTTTATGGCTATGGCTATAATCTGAGAATGGTATGTCTTGCTAGTTATCACTGTGAAGTCATAAAACAATCACTTCTTTCTATGGTTGCATTGGCTGAGAAATATTGTCAGGCCTTGATAGCATTCTATGTTCATGAAGAATGAAGCGTGTTTTATGCAACAAAATGATATGGATAAACATTTCTTGCCCAAATATGGTTTCATTTTGATTCCTAGTATCGGATTAGAAACACTGAACTCACTTAAAATGTCTCACAGGGGTCTTCACAGAACATTTAATTGCTTGTGGGAGGTGGTCAGTCATGGCTTTTGTGTTGCCCGTTCCCCTACCTTGGCTGCTGGCTGGGGTCAACCCAGCGCAACTGCTGAAACGCATTTCTCCATTCTATTAACAGCCAAGAATTTTAGTTAAGTAATCAGGTCAAAGGACTGGAAGTCTGGGCTTGTAACTTTCTGAATTGCTGTGTTTACTTGGCACACCTTGGATAACTCTACAATGACGATTCCCTTCACGTTAAGTGGCTATACTACTATTTTCTTACCCCATATATGTATTCTGAGGATTAATCAAGTAATGCTGAAAACATAAGAACATAAGAAATGTCCTATAGAATCAGACCCATGGCTCATGGAGCTCAGTGCGTGCTCTCCAGCAGTGGCATTAGGAGTTGCTATTATGCAAAGTATGTGAGAGTGGCCATGTTCAGCACTGGTTCCCAAGATTCACAGCTGTTAGGCATGTTTCAGAGTACTTCCCTGTCTATTCCCTTTAGTATTTGTTTGAGAGTCTGTTTTCTATGAACCCATTTAATTAATTACTGCACAAGCAGACACCCGTCAATTCCAGAATAATATTTATCTATCTCATAGATTTAATGAGTACTTTCTAATACTCATACTGCAGCATATTGTGAATAAAAGGCCTGCTTCAAAACACTCCCCTTTTCATTTTTAAAACTTTGATCATAATGTCCCATTAGTCTTCTTTCCAAATTGAAAAGCCCCAGCCTTTTTCTTATTTCCTTGTAATGCAGAATCCCCTTGATCATTGTAGTTACCCAGGGACCCTTCTCTGTACTGTAACTCCACAATATTCCTGCTTGGATGCGAAAGGAAGAACTGTTCATAGTACCCAAGGCAGAGGAACACCAAGGTTTTGTGGAATGTTAGAATGATGCCCTCTGTTTTAGCCACAATATCCATTTCCATGATGCTCAACATTTTGGCTACTTCTGCATAGTCAGTTGATTTCAGAGAATTATCCCCTAAGCTCTTTTTCCTGAGTTGGAACTATTGCTGCTGTTGAATACGTTAATAGAGCTCTCTTCATGGTCAGTGTCCACAGAGTTATCCACAGAGCTGCCTCTGCAGTTTAGCAGGAACAAGAACAGAATGGTTTCTGTTATACTTTGGGTGTGACAGTATCTTAAACCTTAGATGTTCTGTAGCCATGCTTTTAAAGTTTGTTTTAAAAACTCTTTGGTGTTGCCGTGCTGCTAGAATCTGGATGGTGGATCACAACATGGTAACTTGTATGCTTGACTGGCCCTTCCTAAGCCTCGATTGAGCATAATGTTGGCATTTTATTGTAAGTTATTGTATATCATATTGGGTGTGTAATACGTTTGCTATCACATGCAGCCAGAACGGTGTATTTATGGACTAATGGTCCCTGGATACTGCAAAGGACAGGGATGCCTTGTTGAGGAACAGAAGGGAGAAAAGGATAAAAGAGCAGAAGAATAGCATAAGGATATAGGCAAATAAATATAACTGAATGTTTAAAACCAGGGTGAGAACTTCTGGTTTGCCTTCTTTTGAGCAATACACTTTTATGGTTTGGAATGGTCAGTTTTTCAGTGTCAGGCAAGAAAATTCAAAGCTCTTCATAGTTAGAAAATAGTATTATAATCACTGTCTGGAAAGTCTGCCTGCTGGCAAGGAAAGCTATTATTTTTGTATATAGTGTGCACAATTAATACTAGTGTATTTGGACAAATTTGTACTCAAATAAAGCTGGGGCCTTTCCTTGCCAAAAAGGGTGCAATATCAACCCATCAGGACTTGCATCTTGGGAAAGGATGGAAAATTAATATGCTGGAGATAAAAGAAAAAATATACTGCTTTGAAGAAATGGTAAACCATTAAATTTAAGAGATAGGGAATTATGTTCAATGATCATTCAGTATGACATTTTATTCCTTGCTTTTTCTATTACAGCAGGAAAGAGCTAAAGGATGCTAAATGAGATCTTGATATAAATATCTAATCAGCCTTTTCTAGTCCAAAAATTGCCCATAAACCATATTTTCCTATGTGTACAGCCTCCACTTAAAGTGTAATACAATTCTTACATTTCAGACTTTATAGGAGTTTAGATGCACAGGTTGCATTCATTGACTGCAGCACATGGTATGAAGCCCAAAGTACTAAATACTCTGCAAAGGATATACAAATCTTCAATTCAATTTTTCAAAATTGGTTTATATTTTTACATTTCTCTGTAAAAGGCTTTTCACTAAACTGTAAAACTCTCCTGTAAGTACTTTTACACACAGAACTTACAAGAACTCAGCTTTCAAAAGAAAGTAGAAGCTTGGTGGCAGAAGCTGTACAAGATGTGTTGCCCTATCTACGATTTAATTCTCTTTCCTACACGTAAGGCTATCTTAATAGATACTTTTTTAGTATTTGGAAGCATAAGACACATACACAGAGTCTGCTTTGGAGATGAATTTATGCGTGAGAGAATCTTCATCTGCATTGTTATCAATTAAATTGCCATCAGTACTGCAGGCACCTCTGGCAGGGCTGCAGGCTCCAAAGAGGTTGGATTGACTTGCAGTCCTAGAAATAAGGGTCAGACTGACTCTCACCTTTGCAGTACTGATAGTAGCCCTGTATAAATCACTCGCTATATAAATATTTATTTTTCAACAGTTGGCTAGTCAACAGCATGGTGTGGTCTGCACATGTTTCATAAAGCAGATGGCTTACATTTTCTGAACTCAAGACAAAAGTCAACACTATGTGACGCTGACTATTTAACAGGATTTTTTGACTACTGACATGCCACGATTGTCAGAGTTTCCACAAAACAAATGGGTCAACTCCTAACTAATTGGGGGACTGTTCTTACATTCTTATACTCACTTAAAGATAAATGAAATTCTGAAATTAACTGCACAAAAGCTCACCACACTGACATACTGTCATCTATCCCAAATTTAAGAGTACTCTGTTAGCATTATGTTATCTGTGCCAGCTTCACAGAACTATTACAGTTTCACTTTTTCTTTGTGTCTGTAACCATTTCCCATCATCCTGATAAGTAGGCAGCCATTTCATTTCTCTCTGTGTAGATAGAGCTGTGAAGGAGAATTAGATTTCAACACTTATGTAACAGAGATTAATTGATTGATTAGATTATTAATTAAAATTTCCATTAAATTCTTTATTTAAAAAGCACAGGATTGTGGATCCCCAGGGTTTTTTCTAACCCTTGAAATCACAAACAAGAGAATGTATAACTAAACGTTGTATCTTATCTTGTGCAGAATAATTAAGCCAGTGGATGCATTTCTGTGAAGTAAAATACTTTTCCTTCCAAAATATATTTTATTTTATTTTTTTTCCTACAAGCCTTAAGAAAAAGAAAGACAGTTTTGGGTTCCCCCCTCTGCAATAGAGGAACATGCACCAAAAATAGCTTTGTTTAAGCATAAATGTACACGTTTATGCCTGTGTGCATTTATGAATCTCTGTTTGAGGTTTGCATGCTATTCATTTTTAAGAAAAGAAAAATAAGTGAAAACATGACTTAGGTTGTTTTAGATTTGATCTGGTCTACCTAGAACTTCCAGCCACATAATGTTTCAGAGATCTGTGGAAAAATAAAAACAGCAAGTGGCCTTTTAGGTAACCCATAATTAAAAGCAATTTTGAGCTGTCTTTTCAGGGAAGCTACCCAGGGGAAGTATTTGCTACCTGTTTGACCTTCACGATTGTGAGTCCTTGGCAGTGTCAGCGACCCTCTGAACTGAATTCAAAACTAATCTCTAACAGAAAAAGAGAAACAGAATTCATGCAAATCATATTAATTCCAACATTTCCCCAGTGAGCTGGGTATAAACTACAGCCTAATTAAATATTTTTTAACGATGTGAGTAATTTTTGCCAAGGGGCGGATTCAGGGGAAAATTTAATATGAGATCACAAAAGCTGTTCCCAGCGTTGATTCTGTAAATTAATGACTATCTGCCTTATGATAAAAACATGCTGCCAAGAATGAAAATGAAATCAGCAAAGCTTGCTCTATTTGTCTAACAACCATATATACAAAATGCAAAACTTTAAAGGATATGGAAAATCTCCATTGTCTGTAAAATGTATTCCTGATAAAGATGCATGACATTGACAGCATAGAGCTGCTCTCTATTATATAAGACTATCAGCTCTTACTAGTTATCACTATTATTGGGTTAGCTAGTGTTACAGACTTCAGTGAGACAGTGCCAAGCACCAACATCAAGATCCTGAGAGGTATTTGTTTATGTGTGGGCAGGATAATGCGCTGTGACCATTTCATAATCTATCTCTAAGACACACTGAACACACACTCTGCACCTCAGAGCTGCTCACAATTATTCATCCATCTTTCCTAACACTTATCACTGTGGTATCTGGGCACCAATCTTAAGTGCTTGTCAGAAAGAAAATCTCATTAAACCAATGTTATTAGTGCTTTCAAATAATAAATGCACAAACATTGAAACTATGATCAAGAAAAACTGTATAAAGAGACAGGAGTTATTGATGCACCAGTCTGGCCAGCTTTTTATCATGATTTGGAAATTAAACAGTAAGCCTTATGTGACTGAGAGGCTGCTTTATGAAGAACAGTATTATATCAGATATTGAAGATATTCAAATGCAAAATCCTGTGTTTAACTAATAAAAGACTCCTTGCTCTTTCTTCTTCTCATGCTAACCTAACTTGTAACAAGACAGTTAACACCGAGGAGTTACATCGCATTGCCAGATGACAGGTGACTAGGACTTTGGTAGCACCCTGGTCAAGAGGTCAGCCCATTGTAAGGACTTTGCAGCCCCATTTATTTAAATTTCTTCCAGTACTGGCCACTGAGATTCAATTTGCAGCTTTTCAATTAGAAGGTCATTCTGTGCTAAATAGCATGCCATTGCCTCATTATAATCATAAAATTAGTGAGAAAAGACTAGCATGAATAATATGAAGGAGCAAGTCTGAAAGGTGAAGAGGTGCTATTTTGCTTCCTCAGACGTGGGAATAAATCTTGCTGTTTAGAAACAAGTATTTTGCTTACAGAGCATAAGTCTTTTACAAAAGAAATACTTTACATTTTTCCCTACTTCAGAACAAATAAGTTGGTCATTTTCTGTGAATTAACCTCAACAGATAAAAGGATAGTTTACAACTGTTGAACAGGTTAACCTAGGGCATAGCTTTACATGATGTGAAATGTATGGATGAGATGTTATGTTTCAAAGCGCTGCAACAAGACTTTTATATTTCTTACTTTGAGCTTAGTCACATGACCTCTTTTGTAAGCACAATCATATTATTTCAGGTTTTTAAATAACAGTAACTTTTTTAAATAAACTATCTCAGAAAATCAGTTAATAAATAATATATCTTCAGATATTAGCTTATTTGCTATTTGAAAACTCTGTGAACACCCTGCAAATTATGAGTCATTGCTGCATAGAAATGTAAACTACACAAAGGACGATGACTCTTGCAATTCCCCTCAAAACACGGAGAGAAACTACTGAATCTATCATTTACAAGACACAGAAAATTCAGTCTTCCGAGAAGCCATGGAGCTTCACAGCATGCACAAATGGAGAAAAACATACCAAAATGGGATACACTTCAGGATGACAAAGATCTTCAAAACCTACAATTTAAAATCTATTTAGTAAAAATCTGGAAATTGTCTTAGTTTCAGTCTGAAAAGCTCAAACCGCCTTTAAGGTAAAATCAATAATTTTTACACAAATCTGGTAACAAGTTGTAAGTCACTAAAACAGGAAAAGTAAGGTAGAGAGCACAACATCATTTTCAGGGGGAACACTTGAACTGTTTTTAATGCCCATCGTTCTCTCTGGTTTCCTACTCTACAAACAGGCCACATCCCACTTTCCAAGAACTTTGCTCTCTTCTATATGAATACTCAGCAGCCCCTGATGAACACACGCATCCAGCTAGAGGCAGCCCTAACCTGCTGTTTTGGCTGACCTTTTTGAGCAGTTAAAAGAGATGCTCTGTCAACCAAATTGAGAGGTTGAGGCCTTTCGCTAATGTAGTCCAACTGAACATGTTTCTTGTTATGCTCTCACCTGTTTTATTTGGCAAAAGTTGAGACACTCATTAAAGGGTTTTGTTGTACATGTGAAATTGTCAGAAACTTATCCGTGGCTTTTCCCAGATCAAAAAAGAAAGTTGGAGCGGAACATGAAATTCAAGCTTCCAAGGCCCCCACCACCAAATCTCCTTTTCCGCAGAAACCAACTGCAGACATTAAACAAAAAGAAAGTCTAGTAATGTATTTCCCATATAAATTGAAAAGGATCCTATGAAGACCTTCAGACTGTAATGGACAATATGTGAAATGAGAGTTAATGATGTAATGTAGACAGGGAATGGAAGAAACCTTGTGGTGTCTTATCTATAGTTTTTGTATTACACCATTGTAGTTGGGAGATCCTGTCATAAAATTATTCCAATATTTACTGCTTTGTGCATCACAAATCCCCAAAACATATGACTAAATAGAAGGGAATTTGATAAAAGCAATAAAAACACTCAAAAGACTAGTGTAAGTTAGGTGTCTATATATCTTCGAGAATTACTTGGATGATTTTAAAGCCCTGTGTAACTAAAGATACACAGCAGATAATTTCAGTTGTGCAGTTCAATTTGGAGATGGGAAAATGTAGATATGTAATTTGAAAAGGGCAAGATAAATCATGCCTAAGTCTTTTGAGAATAATAACTCTAGAACGAATAATTTGACCAAATAACAACATAAAATAATGCATGAAGAGTAAGGGAAGAAAATAAAGTTGGGTACAGAGTGCACAAAAAATTGAGTTATTGTGCTTGATTCTCATAAAAGCTAGGAAATCTGAGAAAAGTTTATCGAAATCGATCTTTTGCATCTTTAATTTTTGGATATTTCTATTATTATTTATAGAAGTATTGATGTGTGAACAACTAAACTTTTCAGGGTTTCCAACTTGTATAATTTAACTGCAAGACTTGTGGTAACTTTGCTTTTGCTTTAAAGTCCTAGATTCTGGAATCACACAAATAATACAGATTTTCAACTTTCCTCTAAAGATGGAGAAAGTTTCTAGCCCATGTTGCTAAGGAAGACTAAAACTTCAAAGTCCAGAAAGTGAAAAAAAGTTTACATTTTGGATGCTTACGGCAAACCTGTTTTCCCCTAACTCATTATCTTTTAATGCTTTAAGTTATTGACATCTCTTTTGGAAGAGCTCTGTTTTGTTTAGATCTTAAAGGGCCTGATCCTTACTGATGCTAGCAGATGACAATTCTTCATTTACTTAGATGGCAAATCACATCCACAGACCACACTACAATAAGGGTGATAATGAAGAGTATGGAGATGGCATAATTTTTACTGGAATTTTGTTCCACAGGAAATCTTCGAACACAGCTTGTGCTGTTTGGTTGCAACCACCAATCAACATTTGCCAGATTTTCTGTGTGCAAGCAGAATATTTCTACCAAGTGCCAGGAGCCCTCCACTTCTAGTTTGTTTATGAAATGGGATTTTGAAACATTACCAGCAGACGTCTTGATACACTAGAGTGTAATGCTGCAGTGTCTAGGAAGCATAAAAAGCCTTTTTAAACATTCAGAGCTGAGCTGTGCACTATTGCGTTGTGGCTGTAGATTTCACTCTCGATTCCAGACACCAACCTCTTTTCCCTTATCGGTTGTTTATTAGGCTTCTGGATGGGTGGGTAAAATCTACAGCAGCTGTAGTAACAAGCAGTCTCAAACCCTGCATATTTAAACAGGGTTTACACATCCTACTAAATGCAGCTGTTTATTCTGGTTAATAAAAGAGTGGGCTGGTAATGTCTCAAAGTCCTATCTGATTAAATTTCTTCTTCATGAAAAAAGAAGCTCCACTTTTCACAGTTTCAACAATCATTACTTATACTTTTACCCTAACTAGAAAGATATACATCTGTTTTGTTAAACGTTATAGAAAAATGAATATATTTTTATTTGTAGTAGTGTCATCTTAATGCATAGCAAACTAGTTCCAAATCTTTAAAACACTTTTTTTGAGAATCTGGGTCCCTGAAAATAGACTTTTAAATGGCATAACTTACATCAAAAGGCACTCTAAATAAATATAATTAAATTGCCCATCTACTGAGTCTCTTTGAAATAAACTGGAGTTTTCAAATTACATACGCTTATATTTCTTAATTTCAAAAGAAACAGTTTCTCAGGGGTTTCTTCTTTTCCCCTCCACCCTCCCAAATCATTAATAACTTCTTATGGCTTCTGAAAAAAGGTTGCAGAT
>NC_067286.1:38866002-38971002 GCF_020740795.1 Apus apus | reverse complement strand
CATGTTTTGTATGCTACAGGTAGAGAAAAATTAACTCAATTTAGGCCAAAGCTTCCAAGGCTAGCAAAAATTTTTTAAAAAAATTATTATTTGACTGTTTCTTTTTCTGTTATTAGGAGATATCTATGTATATACATTTGCATGTGCATGCAAGGGCATGCACTTTTCTTGAGGTCAATAGTGGAAAGAGCGAGTCAGTAAGACGTCTTTTTCCATGAAAGCCCACCAATGAAGTGCTGAGGGTAAAACCTTTCTGTTTTTTCCTCAGGGATTCTTAGGGGGAGGGAAGCTTCTGCCCTTCTTGCCCTACAACTGAAGTGTAGCTTGAAACACATTTACCAGAATGCTGTCCCCCTTATATTTTTCGTTTTTAAGTATATAAGCAAGGTTTCTCATGGATTTGCTGAAATCTCAGTTTTGAAAGTAAACAAAAAGTAAAAAATGTCAGAGTCAAAGCATAAGTAGATTTTATTAAAATAGCTAATTTCATACAGTGTCCAGTGGAAATATGAGGGTCACTGCAACTAGCTGCTAGAATAAAATGTAAGTGAAAGATCTGAGATGGCTCATGAACGATAACAGTGCAATAGGTAAGGACACTTGGTGCACACACTATGTTATGTCCTGTTGTCACCGTTTGACTCAGTTTGACACCTGTCTTGCAGGGGCAGGATGGGAAGAATCAGATGAGCTGGGGAAAAGGTGTCAGAGTGTTCAAAGATGGCCAATCCTGACTAATGTTTACAGAACTGATGAAGTAATTTTAAAAGGTACTGGACAAGATTAAGTGTCTTTTATTTCAGAGATGAAAACAAGAAAAAATATAGCCCCTTTCTGTTAAGCTAACAAAGCTCTTCCTATGCCTTTCCTTGTTGCCATGCTGTTTGCCTTTGCTGTCCATACGCTTACAACTGCATGAAGTTATGGCCTTTTCTAACAGCCAGAGAAATGTTTTAGAGTAAGATTGGAGAGAATAAAATTCAGTCTACTAAGTTAGTACATTGATTAGCAAGGTTACCAAGATGATTGTTTTTTTAAGTTAAAAGGTTTAATAATTTACTGACAGCAGGTGACAAGTTTTGATTTTTCCCAGCTGTTCAGACACTACAAAGTAACTCTGATGAAATTTGCTTTCATGTTTGATCTCTAGGCAGAGGTTAAACATAGCAAAATTTCAGTTATAATATACTATTTCAGAAACACATGAAAACATTATTTAGGATATGTTAACTGATTTACCTAGTATATTAGGTAAAGCTACAAGGTCTGTCACAATTTCCATTCCCTCCTGGCATAAACATATGGACAAAACCAGATAAAAGGAAATCAGAAAAAGATGTAGCCCCAAATCCTGGAGCTACATTCTTACAGGCCTTCCTGCAGAAGAATATTGAGAGACACACTTAAAAAACCTTTTGTGTATTTCTTCTAGTAATTTATCTTTGTCTGACTTTTTTTAGATAGGTATAACATTGGTTGAACAACCAGAACTAAACCAAGGTTAAATGGTTATCATAGCCTTTTAAAAAAGGTCAAATAACTTCATTATCAAATATGGCTTCTTTAGTGTAGTCAGAGTGGAAAATAATACTAGAGGTTACTGTATTCTCTGCTAGGGATTTAGGACAGTTACATTATTTAAAATATATTTGTGTTCATGGTTGTCAGAAGAACCCCAGCAAAATCCATACATGTGCCACATTTATTACCAGTGTAAAGAATCACTTTGGAATGTCTGATCTTACTGCTATACACCCTCTAGTTCCTCAGCTGAACCTTGCACAGCTCCACTTCTGCGCTGAAATGCCTTTGTGTTGTTAAGGAAAACAGTGATATAGTGATTCCTACCTAAAAAGTTTTGTTAAAAGTTAGCCATGTAGCCACAAAAGTTTATGATTCTGGTAGAAAAAAGATAAAATCCCACTTAGGTCTGAGAGCAGGTTATCTGTTTGGCAATGCTGGCTAACTGAAATGGTGCTGGAGTCAATGCCCTGAATTGCAGCAGGCAAAGGATGTATGAAAAGAGGGGGATGACTAGCTGTAAGAAAAGAGATCTCGTAATACACTAAATTATGGTAGAACCAGAGTCATTATCGCTAAGCCAAATGCAACCAATACAACAAAAAAGCAACCTCCATTTACATTTTCAGTTAAAACTTCTTGCAAAAAAAGTATCCTCCTTTACACATTTATGCCCCTCTGAACAACAGCATCAAGCACATGAAAGCTAGTTTTATTGCAATGCTTTTTACAAAATGGGCACATATGAATTGTAGTGCAATTGAAAATACCCTCAACAAGAAAAGCACACAGTATTAGAATCACAACAGTCCGGGCATTCAGGACTTGGCCTGAGGAATTACAAATAATTTCTAAGTTGCAACGTTTTTAAGTGTGTTTGGTATCTTGCTTAATTTCTCTGTAACTCATTTCCTTATGAATAACGACAGCAGTATTTTCCTTCATACTATTTCTGTTTATTCTATTCAAATGAGAAAATCATCACACAAGACAGTCACACAGCTTGAATATGACCATACAGCACCTGGCATGAAGACACTCAAGACTATTTGGAGGCTGTAGTTGCTGCTGTAATATAAACAAAAATATTATAATAGAAAATACATTGTGTTATCCAAGGTAGGAGTCAGAGAAGCTTGATTCTACTGTGCCAAATTCTTTTAAGTTACAGTTTCCATTTCTGTGTTTTTCGTTCATGTACCTAGCATTTCACAAAAATTATGACATCACAATTCTTGTAGTTTGTCTTACAGTGGGATGCTAAAAGTGTAGCTATTCATGAGAGCAAAAGGGAAAAAGAAAATCAACAAACAGAAAAGGAAAGTCATTAGTTGTAAGAACCTACAAATAAATTAAACCTTGCCTAACATGTATTGATTTTCTGTGGCCTTGCCTATAGAATAATGTCAAGCATCCCTGACAATCCATTAGGTTCAGAAGGCAAAAACTACTTATAACTATTCTTTTGCTTCCATTTCAAGAAATATTCTGGTATCAGACCTAATTCTGATTCTCATCTGCCATGGTGTAAGTCAGAAATAATTTTCCAAAGTCAGTGGAGTTATAAGGATTAAAATCAAAGCACATTTTATTGTAATGTATGGCTTAAGTTAAAGTGAAAAAGAAGACTTGAACTTCTCTACAAATTAAAATTTCCTGACTTTTTTTATCATGTCAACTTCTTAATCAAAATAGGCAGTTCCATGAACTAAATTATACAATAATAATTGTAATAAATGATGTGTTTAGATTGCAAGAATAAGGTATTTACTAAATACTTCCTAAATTATTAAAATATAATACTTACAACTCTAAGTAGACACCTAAACAAGAGAGTTTCAGAAGATACACATGATGATTAAGAAAAAAACAACCTGATAGCAATTACAGCTGTCAGTGCTGAAAAGCCATTAAAATAATAACCACAAATTCTCAAAATTTTTCCATTAAAAATTCTCATTTTATAATTTTAAATTCTTAATTTTGTTTTGATTTTCAATATAAAATTATTTCAAAATAACTGGTAGTTTTACATCAGGTTGTACCTTGATTTACAGATGCTCGATTCAAGCATATAATAAAAAAAATGCTTTTACATTAAAAGATCTCCCTGCCTACATTGCAGACAGAAAAAAACAAGTGTGCAAAGAAAAACAAAAGAAAGGCAGAAAACTTTTGGAAAAAAAAAAAAGTTAACAGAACAATGTAGCTTATTCTTAAATGTGTTTGGTTTAAACTTTTCTGTAAAATGTCACTAAGTGGCATCTGTCTTCCTCTCCTAATCATAATTCAACTGCAGACAGAAAAATCACATCTGGATGCTTCTAACTTTTTAGAGTTACTAGTTTTATAATTTTATATGCTTTGAAAATGGGTATCTACATGCACAAAATGTGGAGAGCCATGAGCCAGATTTGAATTTTCTATGTGATGAAGTCTACAGCCAAAAGTCTCTACCGAGATTTTGCAGGTGGTGTAGGGTTTTGAGATTTTCATTGCCTCAGCAATATTAGGTCATCCTTTCTGGTTGGTTTCACTAGCTTGTTTACATACATAAATTTGCTTATAGGGTTAAGAATTCAACCTAGAGATATTGTTTAGGTTTCACATCATAAAACCTGATATGTAGTCTGGGCTAGTAGTTGTACGTGCTTCCTCCCTAGTTGATGGAGAGAGACTAGAGGCAAACACTCACAGGTGCTCAAGACAGGAGAAGTGAATTGCCCTCCTTCTTTGACTATACAGCAAGTTACTTAGATTTGAACTAGATGACTACTTTTCAGACAGTTGAAGTTGGGAGAATAATTCTCTGCTGTTCAAAAAGGGAGGCCTTCCTGCTGAAATTTATCTTTATAGGTACATTCCATGCCAGAGACCATCAGAAAAAACAAAGTATTCCTATGTACATTTCTATTATACAGTATCAATTTAAAGCAGTAAGTTAAATCACTTCATAGTTAAGAGCACATTACTTTTGCTTGCTCTGACTGAGATATGAGCTTAGAAAGCACAGTAGAATTATTTATAAATCTATTGAAACTTGTAATTTATTCATGTATGTAGCAGCTATGCATCTCAGCTGAATAATTACCTGATGGTATTTAGGGTGGAGGAGAGGAGCAGGAGAAAGAAATAAGCAGAACGAAGAAAGTTGCTTAAGAATTTGATTGGGTTTTTTAGTTCTAAAATCAAATTCCTGTTTTAGACCTTTACATACTACCATGGCAAGATACAAGAAAGTTTGCAGAACTACACAGTAGTCAGTACAACAATAAGTGAATCAATTGAAGACAAACATTAAAAGAGTTATTTGCTAATGGGCACCATGCCAGGGTTACTCATGCAATGCTGCCTGCAGAATTCCTAAGCTGAGTTCAGAAAATACAGATCGATGCACCTCCAAAGAGAGTCTATATCAATCTCCATTTCATTCATTAGCTTCCACTCTGAGCTGGTAGGCTGCTAGTTAACTCTTTAATGTGGGAGAAACTGTCAGTGTAAAGGCCACTGGGACACACACTCCTCTCTGCTGTACTTGACCTGTCGATATTTCTTGCGGCATACTGTTTAAACTGGTATGGCTAATGGCAAAATGGAGATCTGTGAGGCTTGGGAGGCTTTCCTAGCTCTACACTGGCTTATCCTTCTCTGGTAAACATTAGTAAATGCATCCTGATAAAGCATTCCTGTTTGTGATCTCTTGCATATGAATAAAAGGCCTCAGATGAAGTAATTCAAACAACTCTGTCCCTGAAATCAAAGACAGCTTAAATAATAAATTATGGTAATTTGACAAATTAGCACATTGAGATATCATGCAAACAAAGTAGAGGCAACTGACATTTGATTACTAATTAAATTGTTCTAATGTCCCAGACAGACAGAATGAGATAGCTACAGCTGTAAAGTTAAAACTCAGTTGCACTTTGAATTATTCTGGCCATAAAATTAAGTAGAAATCCAGCAGATCCAGGACATGATTGATGTATAAACCATTTAGAATACTTCTGAAAGTGTAAATATGAAATCGAACATATAAAGGTATAATTACTAAAACAAAGAACAATCTCAAACCAGCCAGACTTGTGGGCTTTGCTTATTTTCATTCTACAAATATTGAATGTACTAATTTCCCTTGCCTTACTCTTGAATAAAATCAATTTTCTCAGTAGAGCTGAACTCTCCTTTGTTTAAGGTTAGATGCAAAGTTGATACGCATCCTCAGATATAATGTTAATGTAAAATCCTTGACTATTTAGAACGACGTCACTGTGTGAATTCACAGCTGTTACAGATTCATTATTCGACAATCAGTGCTCCCTCCATACATTAACCAACATGCCTGGAATTGGCTGAAGGGGAAAAAAGCTTCACATTATTTTAAAACTCTAGTCAAATTGTTTGTATACAAATTTTGATAACAACACCTGTTTTTTCTCACTTGGCCAGTACAATTCATGGAGAATCCTATCTTTGACAATTTCCCTGCAGAATTGTCAAACATATGTATTTGTATTTCATTACTTGGGTAATAGCTGATTTGCCAAGTTCATTTACTACTAGTTGCTCCTCAAACATCTCAGTGGGATAATTAAGGAATACTAAGAACTGAAACTGTAGTATGTTAGGTGGGGGCTAGAGCAATTGCCCAAATCCCATGTCTGATTAAACTGCTGTCCAGAATTAAATATTCAATAACTGAAATTCTGTTTTCTTCCCTTACTCTGAACAACTTCTCATCAAGGAGACAGAATAACTCCCCGTTTTGTGCAATAGAGACCAAAAAGCTCACTGTGCCACTCAAACCAATTCTAATCCCTTATGAGCCTACAGAATGGTATTTAAACTGAAAATTGACTGAGTAATGGACTAAGGGGTGGCTTCTGTTCTAAGGGTTCAATATGTTGGCATTAAAACTAACAAAAGTGCATTGATGCCTGATGCCTGAACTGGGGAGACAAAACAAGGAGGGATAAGCCTTAACAGTAGGAAAGCAATTAAAACCTCTTTCTATGTAAAGAGCAGGGCTGGTGACATTGAAATGGATGCCTCCATTAATTCAGCAGAAAAAAAGGGTGTGTCCTTGGCCTTGCTTTGTTCTCTTCATGCTGCACAGGGGCTACACAAGAAAAAACCTTTCCAGACATGAGATTCCCACACTGAAGTCTCCATTGGAACTATTCTGATCTGACTTCATAGCTCAAAATTGGCACAGTTGTCATGTACAAACTCATCCCCCCCACTGAGTCATCAGGCACTTCTGTTATCAGCTCCTGTGGGTACATTCTGGTTTAACATCCACAGGGTAAAAGTCATGCAAAACTTCCTCTCCCGCATGTCATGCCTCTTCCCTCATGTCATTAGTTGCAGAAGAAAATCTGGCTTCTAGATTTTAGGCTGATGATGTGAGAGGCACAAATCTCCACATTATTATGGGCCTATAATTCAGGCTGTCTAACTTTTGCCATTGTCCAGTTTTGTGCTCTGGTACATATAACTCTGCTGAACTCTAATCATTGGGACTGACATATTCCCTGCCAAGGGGAGTTACATTTCTAAACTGCCAGAGGAAAGGTGCCATGCCATATGAATTACTCATCTGATGTGATCATGTCTGTATTATGTTTTGAGGAAGTCATACAAAACTCCACTAAAGACATTTTTTGTTTCTTTCTGAGATTTGTAATAGAGATGCACATAACATTACTGGAAAAGCAGAATGACTACAAGCCTTGTGACACTAAACAGAAGACAACACCCTTTCAAAAATTAAGTAAGTGTCCACAGATAGCATCTTATTCCATGTCTCGCTTATTCTGTAATCACACACATACAGACAACAAATGTTACTGTCAGCTACAAGCTCTTTGAAAGCTGATGGATATACTGTCATACAAGTGTTTCGTATACTTGAACTGGAATATTCAGAGCACAAACAGAAATAGTTTGGAATACTTGGGTCCAGTGAAGCTGCTGGTTCCAGAGGATATTGAGTATGGCAGCTGACAGGTATGAGGACTGTGTGTAGGAAATATTAAGTGGATGGAGGACTTAGTGGTTGGGGCTTCAGGGATTACAAAGATAATTGTGGATCAATTCTGCCAAATGATTTGAAGTAACTTAAGCCTGCCATCAGTACTTTAATTGTTTTTACAACAGAACTTGAGAGAGCACTTAGTGCAATGAATGATTTGATAACACCTGGTTGCAATGCCCTGTCCATTATCTGTGTATCATCTCTCTCTATCAGCTGGTTAGTCTGCTGTTCCACTCATTTAAGACCAAATACTTTTGTTAGAAAGAGGTTTTCACAAGTGGCTGCTGGAAGAAGTAATTCTTAGTTGGGTTAGAATAGTAAATGCATAAGAAGAGTGGCTTTTTTATAAGGATCTTTCCATATATATGCTTGTAAGCAATAGTATAATTTTAATAAGAAGTAATGTGCTAGTCCTTTATGCTGAGCTACACTAATCTTCGTATACAGCAAAGAAAAACTAACTAAAACCTGAATCCTTTACCCTTTCACAAAACATCAAGAACAAACGGGCTCCTAGCAGACAAACCAGCCATAACAACTTTGTGATTTGTCATTGCTTTTGATGTAAGACTTATGTGACTTATGTGACTACTGGCAATTATGAAAGTTAGCTGCAGGAAGAAAACCCTGCCTTGGTGGTTTTCTGTTTTCAGTGGTCTGGGAAGAAGTACAGCAGAACAGCTATATCTAACCACCTTTGCCTCCCTTACTTTCAAAATCCCACAATATTCCAAACTGATAAACAGTAAGTTTTAAAACATAGTCTAAAAACTCCGACTGTTGCTTATGGTGAAGAACTGGAGAGATAATTAATCAGTGGAAATTCCAAAATGTAATCAATCTCACTGACAACTTCTCCATAAGCTAGTTCTAGTCTGCAGCTGGACTGCTGCCAGGCAAAGAAGACTTGGATATCTCTGGGCTAAGATTGTTGCAACACCTGCTTGCCACGGTAACTTTTAGGTTAGATGAAAGCATTTATACCCCGTGCAGGCCAATATCGAAAATAAATTAATTAGCAAGGATATGCTTTCTTAACTCACTCAACACTTAACCTTATGTCTTCCCCTAATACAAACTGCCAGGGCTGCTGTATTAAGAAGCATCATTTTATGAGACTTATCAGCAGTTGCTTCTCTAAAGCAAAAATGGAATAACTGAGACTGCTCATTGTTGCAGAATATCTAGAGAATCACTTTTCTAATATGCACTCAGAATAATATATTTTTTAAAATAAATAACAGACCCAAGCTGGACTAAATTGGTCTAGCTCCATTGGTTTCAACACAGGCATGAAAATTCATACTAGCTGAGCATCGAGTTCTGTGTTCCCCTGAATGACATTAAAAAGATGGTACACAATGACAGAAGAAAAAGAAGATATCAGTATGATATCTGTTGAATTAACCTTCTCCAAACAGTTAATAAAATCACTTTCCTTCCTTCCTAAACAGGATCCAAACCCACAAATTAAGTGGGGATGGCACAATCCTAATTGCTAATGCCAACATTAACTGTTTTTTTTTTTCTCTTCTTATGCTTTATGATTGGCAGATATGTTTATTCCAGAATGCATTTTATTAAATGCTGCTTATTTACAAAGACCACTTAAAAAAGAATACACTTTCTGAAGAGTGAAAGCCACTCAATATTTTGGTGGGGATGGTGGTAGGAATCAACAGAACCTTTTTGGAGATTAAAAGAACAATGTTCAAAGCATATTTCTTTTTCAGCTATCTTGAGTGATACAAAACTGAGATTAGAAGCTCAAGCACCCTTGGAAGAATTTGAAAAAACAGTTAATTCTACCATTCATTTGAATTCCAAATTATTTGTTTCTTTGATGGAGAAGTAACACTGAAAAATCTGTTGATCCTGCTCTTGTAGACTTTGAGTGCTGTCTTGCTTTCTTACTCTAGCTCACAGCTAAAACATCAACTTCATTACCAATTGATTAAATTGGCGGTTGGTCAAATAAAAACAATTTTATAAAAACCTTGAATTACAGACATACTGGAAAACTCTGCCTGTTGGCTATGTACTGGGCTTTTAAAGACTGTGCTAAGAGTTGCCAGCACTTCTTAAAATTATGCTCTTAGGGAGCCCAGGGTATCCTTCAAACAGCTTTCTATAACTGCTTCTACATATTGCCTCTGTCCCTTTGAAATATCCATCCTAAATTCTCATGTATATTTATTCTATGAAGAAAAATGGTCAAGCAGTATACACACTTTGGCAATGCCAATTGCTTCTATTAAGGAGAAAGCCCACACTGGAGTAGCAAGTGTGTTGTGTATCAACACTGAACATGGATAGACTAGACCAAAATAATTTGGAGGTTGCGTGGAGTTCAATCTGTCTATTGAGTCTGACCCAATAACAGATTAGGTTAGGAACTCAATTCCTGTAAAGAAAGATACCTATGAAATGGCAGGGCTGAGAAGGAAGCAGACAACTGCTTTCATGCTGCTGTTACTCAAGAGGAAAGAAAACAATAATGAGTCAAAGATGGATGGAGAATTTTGAGGAAAAGAAAAGCACAGAGTCCAAATGTTCAGTCCCTCACCTTGAATTATGCCTACTTAGCGCCCAGTCTTCCCTGTTTGATGGTATTGAAAATACTGCAGTGCGTCAGAAAATTTAAACTTTTCTTCTTTGTGCAGAGGACCACAACACTGCATTGAAAAATATGCCAGACTGACAGCTCCTCTCTCAGCTTAAAGAAAGAGCTTTCAAAATAGCTTTGCAGGTCTACCCATAATCATGTGATCAGATAAATCTGTGCTTAAGTACATGTGAAAGAAGCCATAAGTAAGGGAAATAAACTCAGAAATAAGCCAGATGGAAACAGATTTCAAGAATTCCTTGACCCAGGTATGGCAGGAGAAACTGCAGACCTTTCCAGTAACCAACATTGAGGTCTGCAATAAATGGCAAATAGGAATTAGTAACATATAAAGCCCTACACTGAGTGGTTGGTGACTGCCTTTGAATCCATTCTTCAGTCCACGATGGTTACTGGCTGCTATTTCAGCCACTGTGAAGTATCCCACAAGAAGTCAGTTACCAAGTTCTCAAGGCTGCATTTTTTTTGGTTGATGTTTCCTTCAGCCATAACCATTTTTAAAATTTTCAAGGAAGACAGGAAGGAGAAAGAGACTTACTGATATTAGCATATACTTCTATAAAATACTAAGTGTTTCACTGAAGAGGTCCAGTTTTGTTCCTCTGGAGCAGGATTTTGAAAGAGAAGTTAATGTTTTCATTTCAGAAAAGGATGCTTTTTCTCTTCAAAAGAATATGGCACCAAGTTATAAGATTATGGAAACTGCCATTTGTACATACTCTCAAGAATGTAGTAAAGGCTCAGCAATAAAATCTGCATTAAGGATCCTCTTGTATCATCTGATACACCCATTATGCTGAGCACGAACTCAATCATGCTTTTCTTCCACCAACCACATATCTAGCACTTCTGAGAAAACAGGCAATGCAGAGAAGTAGCAACTTATAATTTTGAATAGAAGCACTAGCCTCATTCTATGCAGAAGCTGAAATGCAAGCGAAACAGATTATTTCAAGAAAAAAATATATGGTCGCCTGGGTTCTGTGCATGAAATAAGAACAATGAATAATTTTTCACTCAGTTCTCTATTTGGTTTCACCACAAGCATGACATTCAGGAAGAATATCAATACGTGTATTCAGAGGGATGGCAAATCAATATTGCACTGGAAAATTTAATCCTAAGAATTCCTAACTTTTGAATGTTTGGCTTTGTTACTTTAGTATTTTGATAATGTATGGAGTTACCTAAAATTTATATCTGAAGACAGAGTCCTAGACAGATAAACAGATATGAATTGATACCAGTCCTCAGCAGTTTTCTTGGCAGCACTGTTGAGTGACATTTATTTATTTATTTATTTATTTATTAATTATCATTCATTGCCTGATAGGCCAGCCTGCTTATCAGTCATCCCATGCTCATTTCCCTTAATTGGAGAGATCAAATACACCACCACAAATTCCCTCCTTGACCATCCACAGCCACCACTCAGCACTAATGCCTCAACTTAGCAGGAAAAAGAGTGGACTGGCTGATAAGAGAGAGGCTCAGATCCTGCAATGGTCTCCTTACAGGTTTACCAACTAAGCACAACAGGAATGAGTGAAGAGATCAAAGACACTGACTGTGGTTGATCAGGACAGGTGTTTGTGGTGATGTTTTCAACACATGGAGGTTCCTGTGAGAGAAGAAAAGAGACCCAGGTTATACCAGCCAAATGTGATGACTCCTCAACCAGAACTACTGCATTCGGTTACATTTTTGTCCCTGTCATAAAGTGAAGCACAAGCACACACAGTTTTATTCATTTGCATCTTAAAGAGAAGAAATATTACCCCTATGTCAAGAAGAACAGATGCAAAAGAACTAGAGACCTTTACAGCACCACTTTCATAACAGAATTCTGTTGTTCTGGAGTTACTTACTTCTGAAGAGGAAAAAAATGCAAAGAACTTGGAACACACACAAAAGTACCTTCTCATCAAAGGTTGCCTATTGTTTCATGAATCACATGTGATGTATGAGATTTATGAATTAGAATCTGCATCAAAAGATTTACAACATTCTAAATTAGTTATGACATCTTCTAGTCTGTGAGCATAAACTTTCAACAAAATATCTATATCATCATCACAGAAGCATGGCCAACCCAGGTCTTTCATTTCACTGCAGTACAGCCAGACCCTGTCACAGTGTTTGATGAATTCTTGAACGAATGGGCTTCAGATCAATTAAAATAAACACCATGAGCTGATTTATCAAATCTTTTCTGAATGCTCTCAGAAAATGTCAAAAATCTGATCCATTGACAGAGAAGAGTCAGAGAATCGTGGCAGCCTATGGGATCACAAGACCTTTTCAAAACCATCATAAATCACCACAGAAAACAAATGGGGCACCATGTGATAAGATTTCTTCTGACAGCTTTGCCTCAACAAGACATATATGAGATAAATGGATACCTTCATCTGTGCCCAATTGTCAGTTTACAAAGTTCCAACTTGCCAAATTGTAAAATACACCACGTCCAAAATAATATACCTATAGCATGATTTTAAACCCCCCTCACTCTATTTCTTTATTGCAAGTTTAAAAGAACTTCTGCATGGAAAACACTTGAGAAAAGACAAGAGAGATAGACAGGAAGCTGGGCAGACAGATATGTTGAATATTACCTAGCATAGTACTTGTAGTACTGCAGCCTATCTAAAGCAATGAAGTCCCTCTTTTAACCTGTTACAAAACCTATTTAAATTAACCTAAAGTAACTTTAATCAGAATAGCCTTTAATATTTCAGTGTAGGTGTCATTTTTCATATAGATTCTGAACACATTCAAAACAATGCAGTAATATGTAAATATTTCTACAATATTAGGCTCCTGCAAATGCCTTAGCTAATGAGGTTACACCAATCAACAAAAATATTCAGGTATCGGAAAAAAATTGATTTGATGCTGAACTAGGAATTCATGCACCTATTATCTTGGTGGCAGGAACTCTATTATCAACGACAGTGATAATGATTTATGCCTGATTTTAATTTATTTATGCACTAAAGGAACAAACAGTGCAATTTAAAAGTGGTTACAGACACAAGCTTTTGTAAGATGAGTTTTGTAATTTGTTAGGACTTGGTATAGAAAAAAAAAGGCAGTTTCTGTATTTTGGATACAGTCTCTGTTTCCATGTTTTAAAACACTGTCTCAGCTTTCTTTGGTATGTAAGAAGACTGTAATCATCACACAGAGCATGGAGAAACACAGAGAATTTGAAAATGCAACTGCAGCTAGAGCACATGCTTTTAAATGTTTATCCTTTAAGCATTATTTCTATTCATCTCTACAATCGTTTTTACGTTTTGCAGAGGAAAGTTACAAAGTCAAATTCAGAAAGAAATTAAATTTTTTTTAAATAAAAATCTTCCTCAGAGATCCATCATGCTTCCTATGTCCGGTGTTCATGGTAGGGAGGAAGCTAAATCAAAATCTCTTCAGAGTATGTTTATTGAAACTATAGTACTGATAATGTACAGTAGCTATAGGGCTTTGTGATCTTTGAGGTGTCATGAAAGAAAACCAGTCTGCGGAGCCCTTTCAGGGGTTCTAGTTGGGACTAACAAAATCAGAAGCAAAGAAAAGAATTTGGAGAGTCTTGTTAACCTAGGCCAACGTCTCTTTAAACGCCCTGTGCAATGGAGGGATAATCAGGTAAATACATCAGCACAGCCAAGATCCTTTCAAATCTGATTTCAGACCTTAGCATGACAAAGGGCTAATTTGGCTTGCTGATGAATGACCTGCTTCACAAGGGCTACGTACCTAAATCTAGTGCCATGCTTTAACCATTATATTTATTAGAGGCCTTTGACAGAAACAGAGAGGCTATTAGTCTACACGAGGTCTCCAGCAGGACTTGTACTAAATTGATTCTACTCCTTCCTCTTCAAGCCCATATGAAAGACAGACTTCAGTATCTCTAAGAACTATCTGGAAGAGGAGTAGAGTGAAAGTCAATCTATGAATGGAAGAACCAATGAAAGTGGGAAAAGGACATCAATCTCAGGAGCTACATGTGATCACAATGTATGGGCTAACTCTGGTGAAGGATACCTCACCTCCACTTATTAAGCTGAATGCACCTCTTTAACTTCTCAGAGGTCAGCATCGCTCAGAAAGGAAATCAGAAGAATTCTTCTCTTTAACCATTTTTCTCCAAGGCAGGGCACCTACAGGGAGGAGTTCCCTATCCCACCTACTGTATAGTGCTACATGTTTGTTTCACAAGTTCTGAGTGCTATTTGAACCCAACTTTGCTGGCAGCCTTTACACCATGAAAGCATCTGGAACACTACTGACTTAGCTGTCACTAAGCACATGTAATGCTATACATGCACATGAATAAAAGGTAGAACAATGTTTGTCCTCTCACTTGAGTATGAATATATTGTTTCTCTTAATTGCTTCATTTGCATGCCAATGCTCATATAAGAAATAGTCTATTAATTTTTAAATAAAATTTCAGTACTAAAAAACAGGGAAGGATAAAAATTCATTTCTATTCTGTGTTGCTTAAAATAAAATTGTTTCTAATTATGAAAACATGTAAACTGGAATTTCCTATAGTTTATACTTTTAATGAAAATATGCAATATGTTGATAAAATAACAGAATACATATTTGTGTTATTACCTCAACTTGTCTCAATTTCCTCCATCTACAGAAAAAGTGGCTAGATCACTCTGTGCAGAGAGTGTAAGTCAGCAAGTCGAGTACTTTAAAAAAACTTGAGTACTTGGCCTTATGGCAGACTCCTTAATTTCCTCATGCTCACTGTAATGATGGCTTTGAATTCATGCATAGGGTTAAATTACACTACAGGACTTTTAATTCTGAGAACAACATCCCTAAAAGCCTAATTCAAAGTTCTGAGGTGCATGGACTGGTACCTGAACTTAGGAAAAGCTCTTGGCAAATCACAGTGAAATTTTTTGACAGATTCATCTTCTGGCCTTTGGGAAAGTGAAGGTGCTGCAGGCAAGATATTTGATTAATGCCACAAAAAATAGTGTTGCTGGCACAGCTGGCATATTGGGAGAAAAATTCATCACTAACTCTAAAACTGCCATGTAATTTTGTCTCAACAGTCCTTTTCCGTTCTTGACAGAAGATTTGCACAGGACAAACTAGCTTGACAGAGGACAAGTCAGCCAGCTGTTGAGGTATCTCTAAACATGACAGATCACTATGTTTTAACTCAGATTAATTCACTTATTACAGGTAGACCTAAATCACTGGTCATTGTCAAATCAGTTGTCACAACTAGCAAATCATGTCAGATTTCTGAACAAAAATATTTCAGATCTTAAACATTTGTTATAACTTCAGCCTGTCTGCTGACAGAGGAATTCCAGCAATAAGCACAGGATAAGGTAAGGTTTGTTTTCACACAGCCAAGCAAAGCATGGCAAAATAAACAATGCTGCTCCAGCAGTATCTGTGTCGTTTGTCTCATATTTAAAAGGACCAGAAGGACTTGTAAATATTTGAGTGCAGATTCTGGTACCTGGCAAAAATGGAAGCATTTCTTCCAAGCTGCTTTCCCCCTCCCTGCCCTGCCCCAAATTTTTGTCTCTTTTCTGTTGCTTTTCAAACAATAATTGCTGCCCTAATCTCTTACCCATTTTCTGTCACTACACACTCAGCAGTACAATAAATAAAAAACAACAGGACAAATTTTTAAATGTGTCCAGCCTCAGCTTGCCAGAATTGCTAGATTATAATGAAAAATCACTATTGAAATGCAACAGCAGAAATTAAGTCCATATTTAGGGGTGTATTTCAATTAGTTCCCTCTAAGCAATTCAATAACTCAGTAACTCAGATACATCCAACAGACTTCAAAGACTACAGAGCCTGAGGCATATTTGCAATATCAGAAGTATAGATGGGCCCAAATCTGTGCTTTTGAATTCAAACCTTCTAGATTATGGGGAAAATTGGAAACAATCTGAACCTTGCCATTGGAGCTCAGAGTTAATCAGAAATTTACTTAGCCCAAAACATGCACTGGCAGCCCAAGCCATTTTGAAAACTCAATTCCCTTCTTCGAGTTTTAATAAATTATGCTGATGTTTTCATGGAAATAGAAGGATTGACCTCCAAAAAATTCTTGTCTAACCTCTGAGGAAGAGTGCTGGATCTCAGGAGCAGCAAAGAAGGGTGTCATGTGAGCCAAAGGAGGTTTTTGCAGAAACAAGTAATTTTTTCATTACTGCAAACTTAGTGTGGTAAAGGGTGTCTCTAGATGTGATATGTGAGGTTTTCAAGACAAGACTGGATGAAACCTGAAATAACCTGCTGTGATCTCAGAGCTGACCCTGCTTTGAGCAGGTGATTCAACCAGAGACCTCCCTGAGAGCCTTTCTAACCTGAATTACCCTGTGATCCCAGCAATATTCTTTGTTATATTATTTGTTTACATCTAAAGTACATAGGTGTCTTCACTGTCTACTCTATGAATGTTTATGATATGATGAAATTCAATTATCCAGGAGAGCTCAGTTACCAAATCTCACTATTGGCATTGTATAACATACACTTCACTTCTACCACTCCTCATAAAATTCAGTAACCAAATGTGGCTCATACCCCTTCACTCTGCCAGGCCAATTTATGTAGGATTGGTCCTCTCTGACCCAGTATCTCCTCTCTGTCAGATCAGCCACTAAAAAATTAGTTATCTTTTATTTATTACTCCCTTCTGGAATGGAAGGCAGGTGTGTAACACACACTTCAAGGATGATAAATACATTTCCTCAGCAGCAACAGGGAGATTTAATACAGTTTAGATAAAATAAAGGATTATAGATGTTTTAAAGGCATAGAAGGGGAAAAATATAGTAAAGTTGCAGATTCTAGAGGGTTTATGTGTAGCAATGGGATTTCTAAAAGGATTTTAGTTAGAAAGACAAAGTTTCGGTGTCTTTTAGTTAGGGATCAAAACATTTTAGTTTCTTTCTGTCCAGAGATGTTTAGCTTTAGCACTAGAAATACTTATGTCTCTCTTCACAGAATAGAATTCTCTTCTCTTATGATACTAATGTCCAATTATATTTATGACAGTGTCTAAAGACGCTGCAGCAATGTAAGTGCTCCTACTTATCATGTGTCCAATCCCAGCTGAAAAGCTAGTGTGAAGGAGGCCCTCAAGGGAAAAGGAATGGTCTCTCTCTTTGCTGCTCCTTGAAATTGTTCTAGGAAGGGATTGGTTGTTGTTAGCCATTTGTGTAAACTGATTTGTTCTGGCTTGAGGTTCATGCTTTATTGCTGACAAAAGCAAACCTGCAAAAGGGGATGTGAATGGACTTGTTGGAGGACTTTTTAATTTTGGTCTGGACTGGTACACATGCACACCCAATTTTGCTTTGCAGAGTTTGAGACGTACATCATGCTTGTACGCATTACTTCAGTAAAAAGTCACATTTTAAATGCTAGAGAAACCCAGTCAGAGCTCTGGCTCACAAACATCTAAATAAGCTTGTTACAGATCTCCACATATTTAGGACAGTATAATCACATACAATCCATTGTGTGAGATTATGAACACATATTTTTTTAAAATCCCTGCTGTTATCTGAAAAGCTGCTGCTTTTAGCTGCTTATCTCCCTTCCTGCCCCATTCCAGCCCAAATTACTCTTTTCCTATCATGCTTCCAAAACAAATGAACTTTCCCTAAAAGGAATTTCATTTAAATTAAGGAGAGATGGCAAAAACTTATTATTTCCACTGTTTAAGTAGCCAAGCTCATCTCACAGTAAATGCAGTTGGGAGTTCTTGTATCTGTGGTTTGGCTGGTAAGCTCAGTTGGGGTAGTTTTGACAAGATGATGGTGTTGGCTGAGGTGGCAGCCCATTTAACTGGCTTGATCAAAGAACCAAATTGGAAATATGTCCACAGACCAAGAGATGGCACAGAAGATTATATCCCACAGAGATTAACTTTTCTAACTGCAACACCCTCGACAATCCTTAGCAGAAAAATGCATTTTTGTGCTTGGAAAATGCATTATCTTGGGGGCCTATATAACACTCAAAAGTATCGCTTGTCCTTCTGCTATGTGAATCAAAGTCTTAATGTTAACTAAAGAAAAGCACGTTAGAAGATTAAAAAAAAAAAAAAAAAAAAAAAAAAAAAAGGAAGAAAAGTAAAGTGTTCTCTTCAGACATCTTTCTCTAATTTCCCAAACTCCATTCCATTTCCGCTCTATTTGGGAGGCAGAAAGAGCAGAAGGGTGGGACTGTGGAACCCTCAGCCTTAGGACAGACAAGGGGGAGTGGAAGAGAGGTGCAATGACATTGATACAAATGGTATATATAACAGATACATTTTAACTAAGGCAGCTGTAGGTATGATGTATAAACTTTTTATGCCAATTTAAGACTTTCTTTAGTTTCACTGATATATTTTCCTATATTTTCATTCTGAAGTACACAAGACAACAAGCAAATGTGGTTTTTTCCTTTTTTTTTTTTTTTTCTTTTTTTTTTTTTTTTTCCTCTCCCTTCTTTTCCTTTTTAAAGTTAGGGTATCTTTTTAAAACAGATGAACCAAAACCCTCCAAGGAAGAAATCAATTAATTAAAAATTACATAAGAACATCTGCTTGCAAGCTGATCAAACTAGAAAGGTGAAAACAACGTCTGTTCTAGTGGAGGGAAGAAAGATGACAGTTTTGGGAATGGGGAAAAGGCAAAATGTGGATATATGATAAAGAAGTTGCCAGATACCACATCTCGAGTGCTGTTCAAATGTGAACTTAAACACAAAGTTCAGCTCAGTGAAGCAGCAGGACAATTCTCTTCCTCAGATACAAAAAGATCTTTTTTTCATCAGTAGCAGCTGACATCTGACTCGTGCGGATGAGCCACTAGCCACTTCAACCCCTGTAACTTGAGAAATTAATCAGGATCCAGGAACACTGACTTGGGTTATTCACAGGAGCTTAACAAACCCTGTAGAGAGCTGTAATTTAGTGCAGTCAGTGCAGAAAAAATCAAGCAGTTAATATTTAGCCAAACGAGATTATGTTTGTATAGGACTCATGCAGCACCACAGAATAAGCCTATGATGAATCATCATAGGAATAAGCCCTGCTTACATATGATATTGATGAAATCCTATGCACTTAATGATTCAAACCTAACTTTTTAGAAGACAAAATTTCATGCATTTTCAATTCTTTGTTAAAGCTTTTAATGTGGCCACTAATTTCTCACAAATCCCATGAAGGTAAGTGAACTCAGTTAAGCATATTTTGACTTTAAAAATGAAGTATTTTTAGAGTTTATATTTTTAGACTTCAATTAGCCAAACCCTTGAGCTTGCTGGAAAGAGTAAATTTAATCACATAATTGTTTGAAGGGTATTTTTTTATAAGAAGACATTATTTTATGTACATACAAGAAGCTTAGTAACACTTCATCTCACTGGCTCATTGTTAACATGAACAATGTTTCAATAGCAAGGCCTAAAAATACTTTAAAAATGAGAACTGTAATAATGCCGAGCTCTTCGACTGCTTCTTAAGACAACAGTATGGGAGGCTTTGTTAACCTAGGCAGCTCAAAGTGTCTTTTGCAAAGTGACATACGTCTCCTGTATATGGAGGCATCAGATAAGCCTAATTGAAAGTAACACAGATGCAGCAGATGACAGCTTATTGTGGCTGAGAGGGGAACATTTCTCCCTATTTAAACTATTCCTTCTTGCATATTTTACCCCCTCTTTGGGAAAGGGACTACTCAAACTGATACCTTGCTACATTTTTTCATACAGAACTGCCATTTTTTTTCATGTAGTTGTGCCACGCTTACTGCTACAACAGGAAACAGGATGTGACTAAACGATGAAATGGCATCTCCTGGGTGACAATTTTGCAAGATGTGCACTTGATTTCTGCTGCAAATGCTGCTATCAATTGAGAAAGACACTCTGCTGAAAGGAAATGTAGGATGATGCTTTGTAAGTGAAAAGCGGGCACTTGCCTCCACTGCCCACAGAGTGGGGCACACCTGTGGCTCCTGTCAGAGAAAGATGAATCAGAACAAGGCTTATGAGTGACTTTTTAGCTTCTATTTAACATTCTCCATCTCTCATATGTCAGTAGAAAGCTCAGGCTTGTCCTTGTCACCTGAGGGGTGGGGCACTAGCAGACCATGTTTAGTAGACAGGTACTTATATACAGAGAAATGCTTGTTAATAGTGAGCACAAGTGTGGATTCTCAGCACACCGGCTATTTTGCAGTAAGTCCCTAAGGACGCCTAAGGAATGATAATTTATACTAACATAAACATTGGATTTTAAGGATCACGGTTAGGCATCTCAGCTTTAACAGTGGACAGAGAGGGAAGATGCAGAGACCACGAACAAGACAGGTTTCTGCTCTTAATCCTGCAACCTACCTTCCCCTCTCCTTGATTGTACTGGGATCGTTACACAAACCTGCTTCATACACCTGAAATTTAATGTCAGAATGAGAAAACGCTAACCCTAAGAAAGAACATACAAATACATGCACCTAAGGAGTTTGTTGTGAATTGAACAATTGACTGTCTCTGGATGTGCAAGGAGAAACACTACAGACTAACAACCATCATTACTAAGTATCAAGGTATTTTTTGAGTTCATTGGCTAGACATTAATTTTGTTCCATTTTGAAGAGCAGTAACAGAAATTACCAGAAAATCACCATAGTTCTAGAAGATGGTATTTACGGTCAGACAAAGTCACATGGAAATGTAACTATTGGTAAAGTACACCAAGTGCTCTAAGCCAGAGGGTACGCCAGTGCAGTGGAGACATTCTCTGCTTGCTCAGCTCTTTTTCTGCACCTATCTGGCTGATAGGTTCCATGCAAGAAAGAACTGTTTATAAACCACCAATAACAGGACAGGTGGAGGAAAACGGCTGTTGTAAACAACTCTAATTAGGTGACCTTGGAAAAGACCTGACACTCATGGAGGAACACTGGTCTAGCGTTTAACGATATGCAGCCCACTTCAAGTTATTTTTGGGTTGACAGACTTTTGAGTTGGTGAGGAAAACAGTCACCAACCTCTGCCGTGTTCAGAGGGTCTTCCAAAGTTGCTCTCTCATAAAATTGTTAGGATTTTATTTTTTTGACTGAAATTCATAAGTATCAACCAATAGAAAGAACCAGCCAGACAAAATATCATAGTAAATGTCATGCTGACCTCAGACCAGAACCAGCGTTAGCATTGCCTGAACACATGAATCAATAATTTCTTTGCAGAGAAGAAATGCACTTAAATATTTCCTTCTGACTTTTGAGGTATGCCAGATGTCATATTTTCCTACAGAAATAGAAAATAGCAAGATAATTAGAATTACGGTTTATTTTCTGTGTACTGTACTTGTATAAACTCACATAATCACAGCATAGACTAACTACAGAAAGCTAACATAAATGTAAAAAAATCAGAAACAAAATCAAGAAAACAAACATTAGGTAGAGCCTAGAGGATACAAACCCAAAGAGAAATGAAGAGAAAAAGACAATTACATAAAATTTTGCTGTGTTTTCAATTACTGTCTAAGAGAAGATTGAAAAAATCTTGAAACTCTTCAAAGTTGTTATGTAACCCATGGGATGCATATGCTACCATACAGGAGGGAGCTGGCATGGACTCTGATAACAGGTGCAATTCATTTTCTAATGCTCAAGTACAATCTCTGAGCAATAAATACCTCTTTTTACTCCCTTTTGGGCTAATAGTACATCATTGTCTTTCTGTATGTCAGGCTAATTCCATGGTCCTTACTGTGATAGTATCCACATACTTTTTTGACAGTTTTGTTATGCGGAGATGGTAGCATCAAACTGAAGCCCATCTTTATAATGAATTGCATTTAATTCACTTACTTTGCCAAAAGGATGCAAACTTTAGACATGGCTAAAATAATGTATACTTAAGCTTTCATATATTGAGCACTACCAACAGAAGGTGGAGTTCTTAAACTGTAAGCTATAATGCCTCTTTAAAAAGGCTTGATAATAATTCTAAGGTGTTTTAAGTTGTAGACTATCATCTGATTGGCTGCTAATCTGTTGTCCTTAAATTATGCCATTTTTCTTCTTTGAGCAACAGATCTTGTTAGATCTTGTTAGATTCTTGTAAGAATTCTTCAGCTCTATATTCATGCTGAGGGGATCCTTAGCAACTAAGTTTCATTTCAAACATTTCAAAGTTTTCATTCTCATTTTTCCTTTCCTACAACTTCAACTGTAAGCTCCCAGGACATGTCTTTGTGTTGCTTTGTACTCACCCAGCATCTGGCACAACTGGCCTCTGTCTTGGTCAATAATTAGGCAGTGACACAGTAAACATGATTGTGACTATTACCTTGATTTTGATTAAATATAAACTTGCAGCTTTCCATATCACTAGTAATTTGAGATATTTTCTGGGCACTCTGAAATAATTTCTGAAATTACAATTGCACTTTTATGTGGCTACACAATCATGACATTTAACCCTATAATAAGACAATGTATATAATTTAAAAATAATCAAGATAATATGATCAGAATTATCAATGCTGATAATTCAGTAGTAAGAAAGAATTGTATTAATAAAATAACACTGAAAATATTGCTATTTCAGCCAGCCTTAGCAGATAAATTAAGGAACTAACCTGAAAACCATTTTTTTCCTCCATGTTCAGTTCATTCCAGGAGCAGCAAATAACATGCCAACAGAACTGCTCTGATGACTTAAACAATTTCAGTTCTGAGACTGAAGCAGTATGTCCTTTGTACTACTAAATGAACGTCTGCTAGAAAAGTCCTCTTACCTTTATTCTTAACTCTCCTTCACCTTTGTGATAGCTGTTGTCAATTTGCATAATAAGAAAATGTATAAATATGTAAAATATTTATAATATGCCCTCTGATAAAATAAAACCATTTTAGTATGGATAAGGAAGATAAGAAGCAATAATTACAATACTAGATAATAGAAAGACATAATGCAAAACTACCCCAAGATCATTCACTATCCATATTTGAAAGCCACATGAAAAATATGCTGCAATCACCCCTTGATTTTTTCCTTTTTTAACCTAAACAATTTTATTCTTCAGAAACTCTTAACTTTTCTCTTACCTAATGCATTTGTGAGCAAAGGAAAAACAAGAAATAGGATAATTTAAGCTGGCAGTGAGAAATCCAAGATATTCATTGTTGATTTGAAAGTCATAAACACCTTCTTCAAACCCAATACCAGTACTGTTTCGTACATGAAACTTATTTTCAAGCCCTGAATCTGACTCACTCAAACCTATCAGACAACTTCAGTATTTTATTCAGTACACAAAGGACTGACTTATTCACAGTGACTTTACCCAAAGAAGCACAGTGTTCTTCCTTGGCCTCTTTGGAACCCTCTCTTCCCAACTGAGCCAATGCAAATTGTAAATTATCAGGAACTATACTAATTCATTATTTTGTTTGAAATTTCCTTTCAGCTCCCCATAAAATATTATTTCTTCTTTGCTTATCCCTCATTAAAATGTATATTACTGCTCTTCCTCTTTTCTATCTTCTTATTTGTTGTTGCTACCTTTGTACTTCTTCATTGCTCTGGTTGCCTTCCCAAGAGAAAGAATGGGACAAGACTCCTCAATTTAGATACATATCTTCCCTGTCTTCATGTGCTTGACATGTATCTATAGGAATATGAAAGTTGATAGAAAAGTTATTTGTTTAGTGTTATTTTTAAGTTGAGCTTTAACTGATGACCCTAATGTGAGAACCTGGTCAACTGTATACTGTAAAGGAAACAAAGTCTTTAAATTCAAGTCAATAGACTATTTACTACAGAGACAGGAGGGACAGAATAAGCATTCTAATGTGATGGTATTTTATTTAGCCATATTAATCGTCATCAATATTCGGACACCATTAAGTAGTGTTGACTGAATGTGAGATGAGCTAGTCTCAGCTAACTCTTTTATCATATTGAGACTAAATTAGGCTTTTCAATAATCGCTGTTTCTTAATGGCTAACAAAAGGTATTTCTGTATTGCCCTTGTGTCCTTTATGAGTTCCATAAATAACTAATTAACCTCTGTAACAAAAGTCAGCATTACAACAGGAGGCAGTCTCTCTGTACAAACGATGGGCATCTAAGAAAAGATCTGTGCAATTCGAAGCTTACACTCTTTTTTTTTTTTTCAGTGTTCTCTGCAGAAATTAAATGCTTATTGACTCCATGTTAATATCCATTTAGTAATCTGCCATTTTTGTTTGTTTTAATATAGCACTCAGTTTTACAGTAGAAAGGAATTATGCAGTTTAGAAGTATGAATATTAAAAAAGGATATAATTAAATCTGTAGCCTGAAACCTCTGTCTAAAGCTATAATGACAAATTTAGTCCATATTTATTATGGTGCACAAGGGACTTTAACTAGATCATTAGTTTATATGCCTTACTCAGTAGTGAAGTTCTAAAACTTCACATTTTGCATATTATTACATTATTCATTTTTCCAACTAGGCATAAAATATGGCTTCCCAAGAGTACAATACCTAATTCTTCAAAATATACAAAGATAGCAATAAAATGATTAAATTACAACTCTTACATCTGTTCTTCTTGTCTGATTATAAATTAAAATGTTGAAAAACAGAAGAAAACAACACAGGTAACAAATATGCTTAACCTGCATATCTTCTCAGAATTAAAAAAATTACTGAACTCTATCCCCTCAATTACAAATGCGATTGGCTTATTCCACTTTTCCACAGGTTGTTGTGTCTGTTTTGAGAGGCTGTGAAATAGAGTATTATTTGACCACAGACTTACAAATCACTGACTCTGAGTGATAGCATGCATTAGGTATTGTGAGCTCACCAACACAGCTACTGAGAAAGCCTGATCAAAGAACTCAATGAGATTTCTGTCTGTATGAACACATTGGTTTAAAAAACCCATAAAATGTTATGCCTGTCAGGAGAAAAATATAAAATGCTATTCTAAACCACTACCCATCATTGCAAAATGCTGCTTGGTGTTTTCTTTATCAATTGCAAATTAACAAATCTTTAATCCAATGATGGAAACGCACCAGTGCAGGTGACACTGACAAATTATCCTTGGCACAGTCTCTGAACTCATAACACATTTCAAAGAAGAGTACCTTGAACAGAAAATGCGTGAACTATTAAATCACAGTGCCTACTGAGCAATGTAATTTTAAGGAGCATTATTAGAAAAAAAAATTGTTTACTGAATTAATTTTTGGGAACAAGAAATTTATTTTTAATTATTATTTATTCCACTCACATGGAACTATGTTTGTTTCTTAAAATCCTGAAATTCATAAAAACAAATACCTAGATGTGTAATATTGTGTACAACATTGTATAATTGTATAATATTGTGTAAAAGACACTGGTTATAATGGCACTGAATCAGCATTACGCAGCAAGGCACCACTGGATGCCATTGTAGGCATAGGTGGATGAATTAGGGGACAGAAGTTACGAATGAGTGCTCCTTGAGTGCTGAACCAATTGAGTTCTCATCAAATTGATGATACAATAACATGTATACCATACTATGTTTCCAGTTTTCATCTGTCTTGAATCACTGTATTTACTTTAGATGAAGATTACTCTGTATGTTCCCTTGACATATGCCTTCCAGATACATTTTATGACAATGTAAAAATATATTTTATTTATTTATTTATTTATTTATTTATTTTTAATCATCATGGCTGTTTCACTTGCAAACCGAAACATACAAAATTCAGAACTGCATGAACTTGAATGATCAGAACTCTTCCAGTTACTGAGCTGAATCCATGTAAGTCACCTTACAAAAATGTCCCCTGAAGATTTAACTTGCTGGCTTAAAAAATAATATTCCATCTGATAATGTGTAAAAAATAAATAAAAAAGATGCCTTCATGAGATTGAGAGGGGGGAATAAAAAAATGGATGAAGAAAGAAGAATTTGGAAACTGTCACGTGGAAGAAGGTTTTTTGATACAATATCCCTGTTTACAAGCCTGCCTTTGATTTACGTACTAATACTTTGAAAATCTACCTCATTCACTCAATCTGCAGGGGGAAAAAAGAGAAAGAGGAAAAAATAAAAGAAACTGGCTTCATTACGTGATGTCCCTCGATAAGTAAAAACACGATCTGGCCTCTGTCCACTGCTGTTCTAAATGAGCCCAGTCAGTCTGGCCCATGTTTTTTCATTTCATTTTCTCAAGCCAAATGACTACCATCTGCTGTCACAAAGCTGTCACACAATCAGTAATGGTAGATTTCTAAGGAATATAATGGCTGAAGAATGAATGTATGACATTCCAGCTCCTATCTAGCAGAGAGAGAACAGCAACCCATTTGAAAAGAAACAGCAGTAGTCTTCTCCCACTTCTCAGCAAGTGCATTGTAATACAAATCTTTATTTGGACTCAAGACGTTGACAGGTCAATTGAACAGAATAAGTCTAGTTTATGATGCAGTTGTCAGAAGTGGTTAAAGCAGGAGTCTGTTTACCGGCGCCCTGAGATATTCCAACAATTTTTCTTACAAACCAGCACCTTGAGGTTAATTACTTTACCAATTTGAGTAAATGGCAAGCCATATTCCCATCTGTCTCCATTAGTTCCCCACTATTTCTCAATTTATGATGACTGGGGTCAAGGCTGTGGTACAAAAGAAGAGCTAATAAAGCATGAATGGAGTAATTTTCTGTTTATACAAATGTGGTAGCCACAGCATAAATATGGAAAAGACATTTTAGAAAGGCATATCTTTTGCCTTGAAATCTCTGGGTGCCAGCTGTATTTAGAGCAGTAAAAAACAAACACTAGAAATGAATTGTTTTTTCCATACTTATGTATCTTTAACAAAACTCACTACATCCTGTGCAGCACTGCACTGCCCACTTGCACCCTGGCACAGGAATAAGAAAAGCTCTGAAAAGCTTACAACAGTCATCTCTACTAAGCTTGCTTTTTCATCAAAGGCAAGCTTCCTGGTAAAAAAAGAAAAAAGAAAAAATGTCTATTTTGGTACCAAAATGCAGCATTACTGAAGCTTTTTTGCCTCAAGTAAACATTTCTTGCTATCTATATAGGATTTACTGCTGGAATCCCTTAAAAGCTATTTAGCAATGTGACTGATTTAAGAGCATCTCAAGGGACAATACCTATTTTATTTATGTTTGTTCATTAAAGGACTGTGAAGGTTTACTCCTAGACTAGAAAGTGTAGACTTTCTCTGAAGGTTTTTAATTCAGCTACATGTCTATTTTCTATTAAAAATACTTAACATGTATAACAAATGCCTTAGATAAATAACTCAAGGAAAAATCTCCAGCGGTTTCCACAAACTGTTAATGAATATGTTAGATTGATAAATTCTACCTAATCTACTTTGTCTAAACAGTGGCAGTCTAAAAATAGAAGATAATTTGGCCATTCGCCACAAATGGCAGAATTACTCATTAATTAAACACTACAATAAAATAAATTTTGCAGCAAATGAGGCATAAAGCACGCATTTAACCATAAATGCTTCAAAATAGAATGCAAGTAGTAATGTTCCATTGCTGCTTGTGTAGTGTAAAAATTTTAATCCATGACATATTCACGGAAACCCATTAATGTGAAGCAAATCAACAGGTACATATACATATAAATTCCTGTAACATAGTGTACAGAACAATGTATTTTCAAATTACTAAATTCCTCCCTAAGATGAGATCAGCCAGTAAAGATGACAGCAAAACTGTCAAAGAACAAAGTTTACATCAACTCTACTGGTTTGTTATGAAGTCAGAAACTCAGATTTGTACTTGCAATAGTCAACATTAAGAATCAATGTTTACAAGCTGTTACTAGCACTGTCTTACCAAAATAATTTGTTGCATTTTTTCTCAGGACTGCAGAATATTTATCACTTGTTTTGCAACTAAGCAAACTGAAATGCAGAGGGTTACACAAGTTAACTCAATTGTAAAATAAAATTACCTACCAAACTACCTGAGTGCTGATGTGCACTACAGGGCCAACCTACTTATTGCAACATCACTTACTTTACCAGTGCAAGTGGTCATACAGTGGACTCCCAAAGGGCAGTAATGTTGCTGCTCTATTGGATGCTTTTTGCAAAGGCACAGAACACATGAAGAGCTTAAGGTGTAATAAATAGTAACTTCTGACTTTATAGAAACAGCTCATTATTAATGTTCTACATGTACTTCTAAGTAGTAAAGTAACAACGATGCAATAATTCTGTCAAAATATTTTGCAAATTCTTGTGAATTATTCCCAATCTCAGGAAGAGTAGAAAATTTTCTAATTTTGTTGTCAAGGAAGATAAGTTTCAGTAAGTAACATGCAAAAACACAGAAAAATGACAGTGGCAAAATTATTATGATCAGAAAGAGACTTAAGGTTTATGACACATTTCTCTGCCGATGTGCACAAAGTTGAATGTTATGCTATAAGAGGAAAAATTTTAGCATTCAAAATCGAGTTTGTGGGTTCATCAGTGAGGGTCAGGAACCTGATGCACACAGAAGAAAAAGATTTTGAAAAAGATATCCTGTTAATACATAGAAAGTTTATAACAATCTCATACAGAACAGCCTTATGGTACACTGTGTCCACACAACAAATTCCAGGCCTAAAAAGCCCTTTGGGAGTTTCTTTCTCAACAGACAGTCTAAAGGTGCATACTTTTAAAGAAGAGTTTGGCTTTTTCGCCACCCCGTCCCCAATAATTGAGATCTCAGTAGCTCTCACTGCTCAGGGAAAGATAAAATGCAAGGAAAACAACCCAAAGTATATTAACAGAGAAATAAAACATGAATAAATATATGTGTTGTGTATATATCTGTATGCAAATATTTTAAAAAGTCTAATTATTTTGTGTGTAGTGTACAATGACTAGACAATGTAGTAGAACTGGTTGTAAGCTTATATTGCATTCTGAAACATGTTCTAGAAGAGAAACTGTAGCCAGAAGTCTTGGAATATTTAGGATAATTCAGGTTGGACAAGACCACAGCGGGTTATCTAGTCCAGACTCTTGGTGTTTACTGCAAAAGCTTTATCATTTGGGAATATGTACTTTTATTACTTAAATGTCAGGGGAGGAAAAGTGACCTTCCCCAGCTAATCTTAAGAGATCTTCCAAATCACCAGTGGAGAAAAATGTGGGGACAAATATCCCACTTTTTGTGGAGTACAGTAGTAATGTTCAGTTCTTGTAATAATGTATATTTAGTGGGTTTAACAAAGTTCTTCTACTGCAAAACTAACGGCAGCAGCATTACATACAAAAGTTCCAATTGTTTTGCCATTACAATTTCTTAAAAAAATGAAACAGGAGATGAAAGGAACAGTTTCTAAAAAGAACAAAATAACTAAAGAAAGAAAAGAAAATAATAATAAGAAAGTGAAAATAATATACTTCTGTTCTCCACACAAAGCTCCACTTTGTCAGTTTTTCTCATTATTGGCCTTCTGACTGCATTTATATAGTGTTCCTCTGCTGGTAGTGTGGATTATACATACTAATGTTGCTCTGACATTAAGGAAAAACAAAACTAAACACCTAAAGATGATTGGGAAATGAGAAAAGGGGAAATGTGGTTCATTCTGTATTCACTTGGAGATTATTTTCCTTTTTTATCATGTAACAAAAAGCACAAACAAGTAGACAGTTTAAACAGATGAACTGTCTTCTTTTCAACCTTTCAATAAAATCAGATGGACTTCTCTAGAGAAGTTCCTTTTCAGCAGAAATTTTTCCTGTTTCTATTGGATATTTTCAATAAGCTTCCTGTGTAGAATGATTATGATAACTCTTATTTATTTGCTATACATTTCACACAGTGTCTCTACCCAATTTGGACCTTGTGATTACAGAGAATTTTTAAACAGCTTCCTTCTGTGTCCACTGAGAACTCAAGTACACACCTATAAGTCAATGCATATATTAACCACGCTAAATTCACACCTAGTCAAAATTCCATATAGAGCTGTTGGTGAAACTGTTTTTTTTTTTACTCAATGGTCACTGAAATTAGCAAAATTACCTGGACTTTTTTTTTTTTTTTTAATTAAGAGATGCTAAATGATGGACATGCATCAGAATTTGATGTTCCTTACAAATTCAGACTGAAGTAGCAAATACAAGGACAATGTATACTCTACTAACAGCAAAATTTATAGCAATTATGCAGGAAAAACATATGGCTTCATTTGCAAGTTAAAAGCAAAATTCTAGTAATCTCA
Source organism: Apus apus (assembly GCF_020740795.1). Taxonomy (NCBI): domain Eukaryota; kingdom Metazoa; phylum Chordata; class Aves; order Apodiformes; family Apodidae; genus Apus; species Apus apus. Next base: position 38,940,525 of record NC_067286.1, on the reverse strand, counting down.
GACTAACCATATATTCCTCTAATAAGTGAGTAGAACAATTTTAGTTTGTTTATTGGGAATAAAAGCTCAGAGACATCTTCATGCATGAAGAATACTCAACGATGTCACACAGTCTGCCATTACCTGATTATTCTAAGCAGTTATTCTATACTAACAACTAGAATGTTATGTATATTTCTGGTTAACATACTTGGGAAGAGGAAGTATTTAAGCTACACAATGCACTTCAACTGCAAAATAAGATTTTTCGTATGAAGAGCTAGTTTGGAAGAACTCTTAAGTAGTTACACCTCTTCTAAGCTCAGTCCTTTGGTAAGTATGTCCCCTTTTAATATGATTTGCCTGTTTTCAGCTACTGCAGTTTTATTAAGGAAGAAAAATATGAGGAACAAGCTCATCTGCTGAATTACACCTCAGCTCTACTGAAACTAGTGGGATGGTACTAAACACTGTTATTCAGTGTACTGTAAGGAAAACTAGCAAATGGTTAATTGGCAAGAAGGGTACATATAATACCTGAATAAACAGAGGCCTGGGTTTACTACATGCTTTCTTTGACATCCTGAGAAAGCTATCAAGTGCCTCACTCAGCTCTTAGTGAAGTCAGGGAAATACTTCTTGTAGTATCATAGGGCTTTGGATCTGTCTGTCCATATCACTATTACTTACTTTTTTCCATGTGTAAAAATAAGATAATTATATTCCTTTTGGGTGAGGAGGTAGCTGCTTACTGCATGAAAAGTTTTAAGAAGCTGTTTCCTTCTTGTGGAAATAGAGGAAGTATTTAAATAAAATTAAAGTTGACTAGAACAGTGAATTATTTTTTGGATGAATAGCTGTAATGAACCAATCTATTAATAGACTCTCCTGGTATACTAAAGAATATTCTGCTTTAACCTCTAAAGTGTCACATAATTTAGAGAAAGAAAAGAAAGCAAGCTGCATACTATCATACTATAGTACAGAAATTAGCCAACAGAAGAAGGCTAGATGTATCTGAAAAATGGAGAAAGAAAATACTGTGAGAGTTTAAGTTTTTAAAATTGAGGAGATTTTGTGGCTTCCTAAACAAACACAAAGGTCTAAACATCCTCAAGGGGATGAAATTCAGGACCCATCAGAACTTGCAGAGGGAATACTATGGAGAAAAGTTATCAATACAAACCAATTCTCAAGCTACACAAAGGGGATTGCCTGCTGCAGTCAGGCCTCCTAGTCACTAAGAGAATTCCACAAACTTATTATCCTTGTTGATATTTCAGAAAAGGAGCCAGAGTTTGAATGGTACAAAACCCAAACCTCTTGTACATCCTTCTTGGGGTATCCCTAAAGAATACTCAATGTGAAGAGAAATTCTCATTTTCATAGCCTATGATCTATTGCCATCCAGAATATTTCACAATCTTTCACAAGCATTAAAATCTAGCTTAAAATATAGCTTGAAAAATGTTTCAGAGGAGTCCAAGTGAAAATAGGTAGGAAAGACAGCAGCTTACCTGTTTCACATTAGCAAAACATACTATCATGAGCATACTACCTAATCTTGCTGTCTGACTTGACCAAATAGAACATACCAGTTAGCTCCCGACAGCCTCAAAGTGGGTGTCCTGGTCTTCTAATGTGAGTCACTGAGTGCTAAGCATAATTGCAAGAAATCCAGGAAAGTAATTCCTTTTAAGACCTGAGGTTGAATCTCAAAAGGGAATTTGGATGTATAAAGCCAGCCTCTTACTCTCAAAGTCACCCAGACTGCTCAGCATTTCAATTTTTAATCACTTTTTGTTACTGTGTTTCAATGGATGAAGTCACAGAACAGAGGGTTTTATATGTGTATCAAAAATGTTCTGGGATGTGTTAAGTCACTAGGAACCCTTTGGATTACACAGCTTCATCCCCCAACCAAAAAAGTAGCCAGTACCAAGATATGGGAATATTGCAATGCAGCATTAAACAGCTGGAAATTGCTAGTGTCAGCTTAATTGATAAAAATAATTATACAGTAACTGAAATTAAACACTACTTAGTATTTTAAAAACCTGCAAGCTATTTTTGCAAAGGTGAATTATCTCAGCCAAGAGAGACTAGCAGGTAACAGGTGCAAGACATATGAGTCTGAAAAAAAAAAAAAAGTCTTACAAACAGGTAGGATTGTCTTAGAGTTGGCTTCAAATCATACCTGATTTCAGCTGTCACAATTCGTGTTACAGGATGAAATTGACAGCACCTTAAAGCAGCATAAGGCTTGAATTCGACTTCTAATTTTCAAAGCACATCTGCTCTATACAGCTTTTTTACAGCAGTCACATAATTAGAAAAACATGGCTTGCATTTCTCTTACTTCCTAAACCGTTCCTAAACCTGGCTTTATTTTTAAAACACTAATACATGATGGGGAAATGCCTCTAATTTTTGAGAACACACTCATCTAAGACAAGTAACTTGTAAACAGAGTAAAAAAAATAATGTGGAACTGTACAAAGGCTTTATTAACCAAACACATTTGGTGCTCAGAACATTGACTTCTGTGCTTTGAGTTTGTTTCTGACTCTAGAGCTAGCACTGCTTGAAGCAAAAGATGCAGCTTTTTCAAGTGATAAAGGAACAAGACATATTAGCTTGCTTCTGTTAAGAATTTCCTAACCAAAACAAAATAAGGAGTTTTCAACTTTGCATGTGAAGCATCTCACAAAATAGCCTAAGGGTTCCAATGATTCCTACACAGAATTTGTTCAAATGTGTAAATGACTGCTGTGTGCTTTGACAAGACAGTAACATGAGCTTTCCTGCTCTCTGTGGCAGGATGGTTGAGCATACCTTCAGTTCCTTGTTGTTCTATCTGTAAAAAGAATAAATGCAACTGACAAATGGAAAAATTTGCTCTCAGATTTGCTTTACTTATGATAGCTGTTCTGTAATAAATCTTAGGTACAAGCAGTTACATATGAAAGAATTTTTGCTGTTTTTCTGGAAAAACCAAAACCCAAACCAAACAAACAAAAAAAGAAACATACAAACAAAAAGGACAAAAACCAGCAACCAAAAAACCTCCAAACCAGCAAAACACAGGCTGCATATGAATACAAGCAGTTTGTTTACAATCTGTGAATACTTTGGACCTTGGCAGAGGAGGAACATATCAGTAAAAAAAGAAAAGGTGAAGCAGCTTTAAATGCCAAAACTTCTAGAACTAACATAACATTGTTTGTCTATCTCTTTTATCTTATGAGCCAAGTTAGAAGAGAAGGACCTCAAGATAGATGAACGAAGGGACACTACAGAAAACTGGAAGAGCAAGAAAACATATTACTGCTTCTATGCTTTTCTAAACTGGGTCCTAATCTTGAGGTGTTTAGATTTGATACATAATTTGACACGGAGACAATTCTCAGTACTCAGGTTTTGCTTATACCCATTGAATAAGCATGCGTCAGCATCTCTTGGCAACACAGCTGGTTGCTGAGAATCATGACCTGGTCAGTAGTATAATGAAATAAGTGAGTCTTCTTTCAGAAGTAATGATTTTGCATGTTGCACATTTTGTTACCCTATCTTTGATTAACGAAATAACTTTTAAGCTTTCTGCTCATACTAAATAATAGACTCAGCCATTCATGTGAAGCTTCAAGACATTAATTTACAGTGAGTAGCTCACTCCAAACAGAATCACTGCTCCTAAGCATCTCAGCAGCAGTTTTTTAAGAGATAGAGCTACTGTGTCCATTACAGTTAACACCTTTTTGACTGCATAAGCTTTCTCATTATGCTAGCAATAATGTGACATGAGAAGGAGCATTGTATTTTCTCTCCTCATAGAGCCAAATACAGCTATCCCAATCTGAGCATGCTTGTTGCTGAGCAGGTCAATGAGAGAAATCATGAGCTGAAGAAATTAGAATAAATGTTATTTCTATCTGCACTGACAGCTGAACAGCCCATTGTTCGCAAAATTAAAGCTATTTAGGTACCAAGTAGTGACCCAAAGTACTCTGGTTTCCAGCCAAGACCTCCACCATTTTACTTACACCTATTCCCAAAACCGCAGAATTATTTGGTTTAGCTGTTGTTCATACTATTTCAGCATCTGTTTGAGAAACTCAGAAAGGAAGGTAAGGAAAGGTACAGCATATCCAGCACATAAGGACATAGATGAGAAGTTGTGTGAGAGAGAACTGAGGTGAGAGGCATAAATTTAATCTATTTCTATGTTGTAACTGTTATTTCAATGCCAGTATCTGATATATGAGGTAAATATCCTTGAATTAATACCTCAATTGCTCCCATGCTTATATTTCTTGCTTTCATGTTGGAATGGTTGCAAGTAACAAATTTTTTCAATGATTTCTGGTTAAAACTTCTGAGTCTCTGAAACCATAATTTTTAACTGAAAGAAATAATCCTTTTATAGATTACTGTTTAAGGTCTCTTACAGTTAAGTAATTAATCAGAAGCCACTGCATCCTGGCTATTCTGGTTTTTTACAGCTCTAAGGAAAGGGGAACTGAATGGAGAGTCTTCTGGAAAAGCAAACGGCATACTCTTTGTGTTCCCTGTATATAACAGAAAGCTCAGGCTGTGTCTTAAGACGTGGCAGACCACTTCCTACAGAGAAGTAAGGTGCTCATCTGATGCTAAAATGGCATAATTTTTCTTTTGATGGCTAGACTGCAGGATGTAATCCAAACTCTAAACTGGCGGGGGGCGGGAGGGCTGGAATGTGGATAGTAACGCTGATTTGATAGCTGAGCAATGAAATCTCCTGTAGGTTAGTTCCCATGAAAGAACTAATAAGGGCTCTTGTTTTCAATCACAGATGCTCTCTGTTCAGTCCTATTCTGAAGTGCTTTATTCAGAGTTTCCCCAATCAATATTTTGACTTTGAGAGGCAGAGCCATTAGAGGTTGTTTAGCCTGAGAGCTGGAATGCCAGGTCTTGAGCTAGGCAGCCCTCCTCCACTGTTTGTTAAAATAAGGCAAGAGGAAAAAAGAACAGGTGCAAAGAAATAGAGTCCCATCCTGACTGATATTCATATTTTTTATCTTGTTCTTTGTTAAACATATTTTCTATATTTGAATATGTGCAAAACCAAAGCACCGGAGAAACATACCATGGAGAATATGGTCATAATATAATAACTTTTCTCTAAAATCAATGATAGTCTTCTGGGATGTCACTTGCCTTGTCCTGGAATAAAATTCTTAGCAAAATCAAATATATTTCTTTGATTATTATACAAGTAATTAACTAGGTAATTCACAATTTGGATTTTTGTACCAGGCTAGGAGAAAAATATAACAGAATGGGAATATATATTAAAAAAAAAAATCATCTTTTCTTTAGATCTGATAATGGATTTTCAGGTATCTTAGGCAACTTCAGTTCTAAGCTGTAAAATTATTTTAACATGACCTATGAATACCTCAAAATCCATTTCAAGCAGTAGTTTTGTTCAACCAAACACACACACACTATGAGAATATACTCTCAAAAACAACAAAGGAAAGATGAACTTCTTTGGAATTAAAATACTTAAGAAAACTTTATGATATGGTGTTCATTGCTTGAATTGCCAATCACAGTGAATGACTGCACTTTTATAATCTGTTTCCTGTCCCGAGTATGCAGCTTCTCTTTAGGGGAGATTACTTGTATTCTTATTTTTGGTGGATATTCTTAATTTTTGGCTACATATCCTTTCAGAAATTCTGCTTCATTTGCACAAGGATTATATCCTGTTCGATTTTACTTCATATACCTTTGTCTTTAAGATTATTATCACTTGTTAGTAACAGTTATTTGCCTTCCAAATGCTGCTCCTCCCAACACATCTTAAAATATTTGCTAGGAAAAACAAACAAAGAAAAAAGTCTGTGGTTTACTACTGTTCATGTCTTGAAGCCAGAAGTTTCTGAAAACCATCAGTCCAGCAGTCATACATCTATCTGTCTGTATCTACCTTCCACTATTGTAAGTAACAATCAAAATACCTTTTATATAAATGAAATAAGAAAAGAAGAAAGTACTTTGTTACTCCAGATGTTTGTTTTACATTAGTACAATTTTATATTAGTACTTGTCACTATTTTCTTCTCACTTCATCCTTTTGGTATTGATCTGCTTTTGATCTCACACACTGAGTAATGACATGGTTTTCACAATGCTCAGGGTGGAGCTTTAATGGAAGCTGTTTTTTTAAGACTGCTTGCTATCAACACAAAAGCCAAACTGAGCAGATGCTGATTATTTAATGGATAAGAAAGGAAATAAAGATCTAATAGGAACAGAGCAGCATTTTATTTTTTTGTAAAATCAAAAATATCCTTCTACACCTGCGAGGGGAAACAAAACATCAGATAATTTTTAAAAAATGTCTTTAGAAGAAATAGAAGCTTAAGTAGTAGATACTAAATTGTAAGTTGATATTTTAATTAAACTGGTCTTATAAATATTTTTGTTTATTTTAAAATAAATGAAAACGTAGCTTTTTTTTTTGTTTAATACATATTGATTTTTTGGTGGTACAGACAGCAAATTTCTGTCAAAAGATAAGGTGGTTTTGCTTTTAAGTAGGAAGAAAGCCAAATAAGTCACTGTATATGCCAAATGAAAACTCTACAGTTGCCCAAGTTACTTTCTCTTAATTCAAAGTTGGTATTTTTGTGTTCCAAGCTGTAATTCCCAATTTCTGCATCTGACTGATTATTTTTTTAGGAACATTCAGCACACTGAACAGGGAAGGTTTGTTCTGCTGAAGAACTTTATTACCCATCTGCCGCAAAGCACAGCTATGATATAATTCATTCTATTTACCATAAAACAACAACAACATCACTTTTCATTGGCATGCAATGTTATGAAGGGGGGAAAACAAATTGATGCTTCATCTTTCAATGTCTTTTGCCAGTACTCAGGAAAAAAAAATAAATGTAGATATAGTCCTTTCCTTAGAAACAGTGCAATAAAACTAGTATTTCTTCCCTGAACATATAGCACCAAGGAGACATCCCAGCATTTGGAATGTACTTACTTCTCAACTGCAATTAACCAGTTGATATAACCCCTTCATCATTTGAAGCATTTTACGTTCTTTCTTTTACAGACTGTTTTAGGTAGTTCTGATTTAGGAGGGCTGTTTTCCTTCCATCAGGCTAAAGTGCTTTAACAAGGGGTTACCCTTGTATTAAGACCATGTAAATCATTTCACTACTGTGTAAAATACCAAACAAATAAGTACTTGCACTTCAAAATCAACAATCCTTCTATTGTCAATCTTTTACAGTATGTCTTACATGGTTACAAAACAAGATGCTGAATGTTTTGATAAACTCTTACAGAGAGACTGGAGAGCACATGTGTGTACTTGCCTGCATGGAGATTTGGGGGGGGAGGGCAGTGTGAAGAGGAAGAACCTGAATGACAATTATTTAGAAAGCAGAGGTTAGAAAGAAACATGCCTTTAAACAGTGCACACAGCTGTACCTTCCTTTACATAATTTGGATAAAACCAAACTGAAGGTATGTGGGAAGCTAAGCATGGTATATCAATATTTATGCTGCTTGGCATTTACAAACCAGCAAGCTCCTATGCAAATGTTTGAGCTACATAAAGGAAACATTGTTTTCTGCACATCATGCTTCAAGTCATATGCTCAGAAATAAAGATTTCAAGAGTATTCTGGCCTTTTTGAATTTTTATTTTATTTAGAAAGCTGTAATTTACAAGGCCAAGCCTCTACGCAGAAAATGCCTGTTTAAATGATGGTGCGTATTATTTACTGCATGTACTAGCTATGGATACATTATTTCAAAAAGTGCTTAAAATTGGCTGGAAAAACTACAAACATTCCCTTCCTTCTCCTCCTGTACAGTGATCAACTTCTGCTCAGCAATTTATCTGTGTGAGACACTGAAATGAAACAAATAAAGCATTTTTCTTTAAACTGACATAGATGGATGGCTATTAATCCTAAGCTCTTTGCTATATTCATAAACAATAAACTTAAGAATAATATTTTCTACAAATTCTGGATAGATTTGCATGGACAATTTTCAGTTCTGTCAAGTGAAGCCAAAGTACTATTGTGGTGTCACGTTTACAGCCATCTGTGGATACAAAGTCAAGTTCAGACAGCTTTGATCTTAATAAGGTGCAGATATTTTGATATGAAACTACAAATGGATCAGAATGCTCACAAGCTGGGAGGAAATAGTTGGAAAGGTAAGACTAGTTTCAGACTAAGTTTTCTAAATACCAGCAGACACTAACTAAAACAATAGTAGCCAGCTGGAAACACTACCCCTGCCAGCATCCTGTTCGTGCCAATAACCTGTGAAAATAAATCTACAAGATTAAAGAAATACAAAAAACAAGCCAAAAATCCCTTAAAATCTCACAATTCTTAAGTACAGGGAAACTGGACTTAAAACACATAGATGCATCAGAACTGCATAAAAATACTTTCTGACTATTCAGTAAACCGAAAACAAAGATTTTCTTGCTGTCTCCAACCTTTGCAGTCTTAACAGTAACTATCATGATTGGTTTGACTGTTGAATGGCTACAGTCACAGCTTTAGTGATACAGCTGCTCAGAGTGGCAGGAACATTAAAATGTAGAGGGCGGAAATATGGCCCTCCTTTAGCTCTATGGCCAAACAGTCATTTTTATAATGATTTAATTCTAGAAATTCCAGATTCACGAGGCTCCTCTTCTTGGAAGTAGTGGGCATGCAAGTATTACCAGTTCAAGAGTAGTAACCCAAACACAGACTTAGAATGAGTAAAAATGCTTACTGTCATCTGCACATTTGTGACTGTGAGGGGAGGGAACTTTGGGCTTTTAATTAATTGGAAAAAGTGTAACAGTAGGTCTTTGAAACAATCTTAAACCTGTATGATTCCTGAATGAAGCTAGTAGATAATAGTAGTCTTCTAAGTTGAGGTAAAAACTATGACATAGAAAAAGCATCGAGAATTTGTCTATGAGTTATTAAATAGAAATCAGACACTATTGCTGTAAATTTGCTGGAACCAAAAGAAAAAATAATACAAAAAATATTTCCTCTAGGAAGAAAACATCTAAGTATCTTCCTTGGAATCTTCCATTTCAGGAGAGATACAGAGAATGATTTTGTTAAAGTTTGTCACACTTTTGTCTGTGGATATTCTAGTGATTCATAACTTAACTATTTCCAAATGCAACATGAATTGAATGTGCCTTGAAGACAAAATGATCCCTTTTTGTGTGATCATGGGATTACTACTGTTTTGTAGAGTTGTAATTTTAAATGAAAAAAATAATTTTCCATAATATCACTTGTTTGCATAGAGATTTTAATTATTATTTCCTGTTGCAATTGTAATCTTAATTCACTTTCTGACAAGTAAGAACTGGAGTATCTGGTACCAGCTGCATAAACTGAAAAGTCACCCACTCTGCTGATACTTCCTTTTAAGATCAATTACCTGAGGATATATTTTCATGACCAGGTATTGGATTCTACCTGTCTCCCACAGTAAACAGGTCAGAAAGCTGCATCTTTTGCCCTCAGCTTTGTCACTTCCATAGTAAGGTTATTGTCCATTCTTTATTTGTATAAAAATGTTTCAATACGGTACATGACTTCAAACAGGTATCACGTATTGTGAGAGCGTCTGGACATTGGAAAATGACAAGTAATGCAGGGCTTGGGGCTCAGTCTCAAATTTATCATCCAGAAGCACATTCTGAAGTGGCTGACTAACATGCCCATCTCTTCTTCCTATAACTAAATATGTCCATGTGAAAGGCAGCATAATGTGCCTACAAAGCTTCCCTTTACACTACCCTCCCCCCCATCTTTATTTATTGAAATTTCCCCCTTATATTTAATGTACAGAGAAAAGTTATTTTGCACTGCCACCACTGCTGAAGCTTTTTAAATGATTCAAGGAAGTATAGCTTTCATTTAGGTTTGTGCCCTCCAGTCTGTTTATACTGGTCGATACACTTGTCTGAAAAATATAATGAATTAGCACATCATTCAACTAACTAGTCAGAAGGCAAGCTCAGGGCGACAGAGACCAAAAACTAAATTACAGCCAGTAGTAGGGACAGACCATGCTCACAGCTAGGAAACATCATATCAGCACAAAACCTGTATTCTGTGAGAATGTTAGTTGAACTGAAATGGGTGAAAAATTTACACTGAAATATAATAACACAGTCGACTACATGATTTCATACAGAACTATGAATCGTACAGTTTATTACACAAAATACGAAACCTGATTCTCACAAGCAGTGCTTGCTACAATCACACTTCCTATCAACAATAAATGTTATTGCTCTGCACCATAAAAGGAGTATTTGTCTCCCATTAAGTACTTTTTGTATCAGACCTTATTTAGTACATTTCAATACGTGCAAAATACAGCATGCCAAAAAGCATACTGTGGAAAAGTTTTGAAAATATGTTTTATATAGTTAAAACAACTGCACCCAAAGACGTAATATAGTCTCAAAGAGATGGAAGGTCAATCTCCTTAGCATACAGGCAACACTCAAGGTGAAGTTGAGTAACTACAATTTTTAGTATATATGTAAACAACCAAACTCTTTTCTATAAGTAATCATTGTGCATTATTTTTCTTTTTGAACTTCCAGAAGTTGATCAGAAAACCAAAATAAAATCATTTAACCTTCACTTCTCTTTCAAAACTTTGTTTTGCAGTAGATGACTTAGTTCTACAATACGTGAACCTGGTCTCATTAACAAAGAGAAAAGAGCTCTGATGTTGTCACAGGAGTTTGAAGGACATCATACCATTGTAATAACCTTTCATAAAACTAATATAGTGGATGAAATTCACTGATGAGGTAAATCCTTTATCTCAAATGGAAGTACATCAAGAAGAATTGTGTGATATGCTGGAAGCCAGAAATCATACCACATGACTATTAAGGAAAATCTTGAAACTAGTTACAAACAGCCTATCAAATGAATCGGTAGCAAAGAATGAGAAACTACCTGCAACATGGCTTCCAAACCTTGCACGTGAGAGAGAAAGCCTTCTCTACAGAATGTGAACATACATTATAATTTATTTTCTCCATTTCCTTTCAACTGTGCTTACATAGCAATTAGTTTTGCCTTAGCTCTGCTATTTTTAGTTGTGCTTGTGTCTTACACATGACTGCAGGTATTACAAAAGATAACACCAGTGTTTCAGATTTCCCTCATGGCCATATCCCTGGTTTCCTTTTTTTTATGAGATGAACAGAAGCAGATGATTTCTGGACCTCAATTTGCCTATCTCTATTCCTCAGCTCTCAACACCTAGCGTAACTTTGAGCACTTTGTTTAGAATTCTGGGAGAAGAGAGAACGTATCACGGAGCAATGGTATTTGTAGGGAATTCCCACACTTTTTAATTCATGCTTGTTGCTCAGGGTGGAGCCAAAGAAGCAAATGGAAAAATAAGTGTTTATATTCTGTATCAGTGATAGTTTCTTTAACCTATGTTATTTCTGCTCAGAGACTCTGCCAAGCCCTTACCTCATAAGGAAACCTTTTGTTACTTTATGGACAAAATAAAGTGTATTTGGACTCAATTCTCTGCATCTGTGTAGTATAAATCCCAGCCTCCTGAAGGGAGAGGCATTAAAGTTTATCCTTTCCAAGTTGTATGTATACTGCACTGATAATCTAGTTCCTATTCTGGTAATGACTTGGTTTGTGAAATCACATTTGCATTGGGATACGTCTATTTCTCATTTGACTAGCCTTACACACTACTTTTGGAACAATAATCTACAGAAATAGCAAAATCTTCCTTGTTTTAAGCGGAGATCCCAATTTTAAAATGTAATACCCTATCACAGCTGAAGCCACAATGTTCAAACATGCTGAGCTCTCAATTCAATATGAAATCTGCCTGTTCTCCTGGCATGGGGCCAAAAAGAGACTGATGGGTTTTGACACATTCTTCTCTAGTTTGCTTGTTTCCTAGGCAGGGGCTATTGTTCAATTATTTTAGATGTCTAGTTAGGATTTCTAAAACTCAGATGTGTTATATCTATATTTTGTATATATACAAGAGGCAGTTACGGACTTGAGAAACTCCTTTCAGTATAACAAATTAAACACTGAGCCCCACTTCCTACTTTCATAAGCACACGTAGTTTCACACTTATGACTGGCAAAACAGTCATGCAAACACACATGACCCATCCATTGACTTTGGGTGTTTACAGAGATAAACAGGGCACAAAGAAACAAAATTATAACATACTCTCCAGAACTTTTGCTTTTCGTGAGACTGCCACAGATTTTAATGAGAGTTCACAGAGTTCAAAAGTCCAAGCTCCAATCCCTAAAAAATTTAACTGAATAGCTCTATACACATCATTAGTTTCACAGCTTTCAATGAGAATTCTTGTGTGCATGTTTGCAGGATCCAAGCCTTTGTTATGATATATTCATCCTTTCTTCTACTGATAGTCTTTTTATTACAACTTGTGGCATTACCTTTTGTTATCCTTATTTAACACTTATCATTCAGAAAACTGTTTACAGTTCCTTGTCACATTGTCAAATTTAACACTATTTAGAATAAGTTTTTACAGGACATACATCTGCTTCAGACTAAATAACTTAGAAAATTTCAGCTTAGTCTAGACACAACTGCATTTTTTTTCCACTGATGTTAAAGCAGTAAGATCTTCTTTGAGCAGTCATCACACTCCCATTTCTATCAGAAAATGGATTAGATGGAGCCGCCTTTATACTAGCAAGAGGCTACTTCCTATCCCAATAAAATCACACTGAAATTTGTCCGAGTCATGCAACTGGGCAAGCAACAGCTGCTTCAACAGATCAATACAAACCTTCTCTCTATTTATATCTACAATCTACAATGCCCCATGATTGTGATCAGAGGCCAAGGGTGTGATGTGTACAGTGACCCACATGATTAACGTATTTGTGTGATACTGCAGCCAAGGAATTGGGGCCCAAATAAGACACAGAAACCTCATTAAATCAGTGCATTTCCAAAGTCTTTTTCTGCTCTTGGATCCTGTAAGACGCAGTAAGTTGGGATGATTTCCTATGTCTGGCATGCAAAGTCTCAGGGTGAGGAAGGGGGTTGTGATGGGAACACATTGCTGCCTCCTCATGTAAGTGTGACAGAGGGGCCAAATGAATGAATTTAAAGGTCTGTCCAGAGGGATTTAATTTTCAAAGGCCAAATCTCATTAGACTCCATCCTTGACAAACAGACTCCAAGAGCCAGCAGCACCATCCCCCAGTAAAACTAAACATACTTCAGGCTACCATAGCTCTTCAGCATGCCCATGGCACAAAATGAGGGAACAAATGTGCATGCTCAGGGCTACAAGGCTGCATCTGGACATTCCTTACTTCCTAATATTGTGGGACAGTCTAGGACAGAGGTAAAGAATTTGTCTGCACAACTTTTAAAACTCCCTTTTCAATTTCACAGATGCATACAGATACACACACAGATGCATTATATATAAACATACATACATATGCATACACCTAGCTATAGAGCTGATTGTATCTGTAATGTATACTGCATTTTTATATTATACTAGAGCATTACACAACACAACATTTTTTTTATTTTTTTTTTAAAGCATAAAAGCCTGTCTTTATAATAAGTATGACAATTCAGATTTAGGTTTTTTTAGCAGGGAAAGGGGATGCCTTCTAATTGACTGGTAGCATTTGTAAAAGGGTAACAGTTCTTACTGTTACATTTTGAATGGCAAAAAATACCCACGCTTTGTAAACTTTGCATTTTCTTCCACTGTTAAGATGAGGTTCTCATAGTCACCAATCTCATTAAAAGTTAAAACTGTTTCTGCTTAGCATTAGCAAGGAATAAAAGGGTAAGAAGGAGGTGTCTGTGAGAACTATAGCCATTAACATCATTGACCTATAAATACGTCCTCTTCAAGCTGATACACAGCAATTAATTATCCCTGTTTTGATATAATTGCTATTACGGAAAGCCCTTTGCTTCCAAGTGTTAATACAATTGCAGTTCATATTTCAGATTATCTGCCAAAATGAAAAAACTAATTTCTAAACATTTTATCATAAAAGTTGTCCTCAGCTTTTACACAGTTAATTTAGTCAAATAATATCAGATAATCTTAGAGGAGATTTAACAGGAAATTGCTAGGGACTCCATCTAAGCAGCATCCATTTGCACTTATATAAATGTACTGAATGTGTAGGAAGACTTTGACAGCTTGCCATATGTGATTTCATTCTGTAGCCTACCTACTTTACCATCAAAAGTTATATCCTTTGAAGCATTGCCAGAATTACTTTAGCCCAGTAGATACGCTAGATGTGCCCTTTAAAAGCCATATCATTTCCTTTCTACTCTGACTAGTTCAATGTAGCATCTGCTCAACTAAATTCCTTTGAAGGTTAAAACCAAAAAAATCCCCTGTATTACAGCTCACTAAGATGTCCAGTGTTGAAAGAAGACCATGGATGCAAGAGAATAAATGAGATAAATGATACTATAAAAGAGAATCAGAGAATTATCAGCTATCATGGGAATATTATAATTATACACACACAGAATAAATACTTGGATTTCAGGATAGGTAAGCATTTTATTTAAAATAATATTAATCCCTGAATTTTATACATCCATTCCATTATGCTGATTGTTTATATGCAAATTCTGATACTGCTGTGACATGGGTTCTAATGCCATAATAAACACTATCACACATCAAAAACTTGATTAAAAATAGCAAATATAAGTATGTAAGTATAATCTCCTTTAAAATCTTTGGGTTTTACAGTCATTTTAAAAGACACTGTTATTTTCACAGCACCTTTCCAGGTGTTCTAGATGATATTGAAGGGATAGTCCATATCATTTGGTATCACAAAGCAGTTGTGACATTTTAGAAATATCTTCAGTTTAGCTTCTTTAATTTCTACAAATGCTATTTAAGATTGAAGGCTTGTGTTTTTACTAAAAAGCTGAATGAACCCAGTAATTACATTATTTTCTTGCCTGCTCAATTGAAAAGCTTTCAAAACATTAAAATGGCAGTGTCCTTTCATAGTCTCTTGAAACCCTGCAATGTCAATTTTAATTAACGAGCTGCAAAAGTTACATATTGATATCTGGAATTTTTTTCTACTTTCACTTACTATTTCACATGAACTTGCACCCTCACAAGGAAGGTTGCAGACTTTGCTAATCTGCAGGGATTTATCACAAGAGCATGATGAGAATGCAGACTGGACTACGTCAGAACTCACAACATCACGGTCCAAATTATGTACAGCACTAATGTTCATGCACCAGTTAAACAGCTCCTAACCACTTAGAACAGAGTAAGTATGACTTCCTTTATGTCTGTGTATCTTAGTGGCCTTGTATCAAATGCATAAGATCTTCATTCCCAGACACAAGTGTAGGTAAACCAAGAGGAGTGTAATTATATCAAAAAAGAAAAATAACCAGTATTAAGGGACTGGCTTTCATTTACCCGAAAAAAACATCTGGAATAGCCCTCATGAGTTTGTCCAATCTGAAGTGTACAAAATTCTTTCTGTGGGTTCATTTCTGCCAAAGTGCAGGAAACATAAATCCTTAAATTTGCAATGAGCATGGAAGAGAAGCCTGTGTCAGTGGAGCTCTCTCTAGAAACTAGAATTTGGTTATGTGCATTTCAGTGACAGAATTACTTTCTATTTTCAATTCTTCCTGTGAATTGCTATCAAGGAAGACAAGACCGAATCAGAAGAAGATGGGAAAAAGATGGCTTTAAAATAAAAATATCATAATTGTTCACCACTCCCAAGCATGCAACTAATCAAATGTACACCTACCACAACAGAAAAATTTTTCCACTACGTTGTTGTAGACAACCACTCCAACCCTGAATATTGTCAGGTCCTTAGAATGCATCTTCCTCAGTTAGACACTACTTCATCTACACAACAAATAAAGTCACCTTAAATAAAGTAAATGAGAACCATTCAAAAACCTGTGACATTTTTTCATTGACTTACAGGCTGTAGATAAGACTCATGTCAGGTCAGGAGAAACGAAGGTAGGAGGGAAAGTTACTGTTCCTCAACACCTCATTAATAAGTTTTGAAAAAGGATGTATCTCTTACCACAAACTTTAAGTCATGGCTCATACATGCTGCCGAAATATGTGGAAGAGACACATTTATAATATTAATCGTATCTTTCTTATGCATATGCTGCCGATGTTCAACAAGAACACACGGGTAGCTCCATTGCCATTCAAGCAATGTCAGGAATGTATATGGCTTTGTATTTACTATCTATGCCTGAAGAAATCCTGTCAAAGGAGAGACACCTTTTAGAAATGTATTATGAAAAGGTATAGACTACACCTCACTAAACTGGCTACATCCTAATTGAGCCTAGAAAACACTCTTGTAACTCAAAAGACTCAAAGTCAGAATCTTAAACATCTAACAGAACTTTTAAAATAATTAATGTAGGCAATAATACTGTCATACACTTCAGTAGCACAAGGCCAGGTTTATTACTGTAGAAGTTTCAAAAGTTAGCTGGAATGCAGTATGACTATGATGCACCATATTCGTTTATAAACCATGTTATTTCACTTAACTAGACAAATGAGCCAACACTTCCCCTTCCTATTTTACTGTTGCCAAACCTCACAATTTCATTGCTGATCATGTGATGTTTGATTTCAGCTTCAAAGGCCTGACTGTAGAATCATGATATTCTCAGAAAGTCTCAAAACATCTCTTAAATAGAAAAGCAAATTTCTAACATTTATGGTTGTAAATGGAAAAAGAAAAGCTGAACATGTAAAGCTGTAAAGGCTGCACAAAATCCAGAATACTAATAGGCCCTTTAAAATATTATACTCATATACCTAATAACTTGAAACCAGCCTTACTCTTTGAGTTTATTTTGGGGCATGAGTTAGGAATATCAAAGATTGGCAAAATTTATTTTGGTTGGTGAGTAAGAAGTAGCATGTCTTCTCACAGCTCTGATTCTCAGTTGCTAAGTAGGTACAGAGTTCTGTGCCTCTCTTCTGCCTTCCCTTTCCTGTCTGCTCACACTCGAGAGACATTTATTTTGTCTGTCTTGCTTACACTAATTTGATTCTCCCTTCCCCCAATATATGCCTAAGTTTCCTGTGTCTACAGAAAATAATTTTTGCTCTAAGATGTATCTCCTCACTGCTGAAGGTAGATATTTTCTCTCTTTCCTTTTTACTGTAAATTTCTAACTCTGGGCAAAGGAGGTTTATCACTCCATTCTTCTCCCACATCTGAGCTCCTGTCTTTTGAAGCAGAAAATGTAGTTCTAGTTTTCCTCTGCCTCATCTGGTGGCCAGTAGAGGCAACATCTCTGCTGCATTGCTGGCTTTGGCTATGCCAGCACTGCTAGAGGATGCTCCATCTGTTCCCAAACCATTTAACTACATCCTCAATGGAACTGCAGTAGCCTGTGTGCTGGGATGGGTCCTGATGGCAGATCCTTATGGCATAGCTTGTAACAGGGAATTAAACTGGCTCTTCTATGGATCCATCTGCAGAGTCCTTTTGTGACTGTATGATGAGAACAGTAAGTAAATACCTTCCAAGGGGAGCTCAGTTGCTCAGTGTTGATGCAGGTAGTTCCGAAGGTATGAGCAAACAACAGAAAGAACTTCCAGTGTGAATGCTGTTGAGGAGCTCAGCTGAGCAACTAAGATAAAGTGTGGGTTCACAGTAAGCCTGTCAGGTTTTTTAATGCACTTTCCCCCTGCTCACTAAGTGCAGAACCAACCTGGGTACATTGCCACTCACTTTGTAACCTTACCAGGAAGCTAGTACCAGCCTCTGCAACTGGAAAGACAGGTAAAGGATGTCTTGGATGGAATCCTCATTCAAATTCCAGAAAAAACAAGCAAACAAAAAAACCCCAGGGAAACATAAGGTTGAAATACTAAGGTAGCATATTTTAATGCTGAAGATGAATGGGGAGTAACAAAAGAATACAGATTAGCACAGAATCACAGAACAGTAGGAGTTGGAAGGGACCCCTAAAGATCATCTAGTCCAACGCTCCTGCTAGGGTATCACCAAGAGCAGATCACACAGGAATATGTTCAGACAGGTTTTGAATGTCTCCAGAGACAGAGACTCCACAACCTCTGACAGCAGCCTGTTCCAGTGCTTTGTCACCCTCAAAGTAAAGAAGTTTTTCCTCATGTTTAGGTTGAACTTCCTGTGTTTCAGTTTGTGAGCACAGCCCCTCATCCTGCCACTGGACACCAGAGTCTGGTCCCATGCTCCTAATACCAGTACTTCAGATATTCATAAGCACTGATGAGATCCTCCCTCAGTCTCCTCCAGGCTAAACAGACCCAGCTCTCTCAGCTTTTCCTTATATGATAGCATGAAAACTTATTTAGCACTGGAAGAGCAAAAGTACATGGACATGATTGTCTTGAATTTCCACTACAGACCTTGGAGATTAAGCACCATCAGGCTTTGACTTGGAGGTTCTCTTAGTTAGATCCCATACTATGCACTGAAGATGTTCTCCACAAAATATGGAATGCTTCTCTTACCAACCTCCTCTTCCCAAAAGAGGCTTCCTCTGTTAACTCTGACTGAAAACAGCTGAAAACCCTGACTGAGGCTGTAATATTACAAGACACTGGCAAAAACAGACTGAGACATATCTTCTATCCTTGTTCTGAGCTGCTTGTTCCTGATCTTGTGCTTTCATTTGCAACCCCTTAGTTGGATTGATAGAACTGTCAGTGAGGGTTTGCAATGGAAGATATTACTCAACTAACCTGAGTTTAAAATAGGTTGGTTTTTTAAAATTATTTTTGCAGGATTGCTTTTAGTCAAGATCCACTCGATGATTGTGTTTTCAATATATAAAGGCACTCTTTTATACATTTCATAATCTTAAGTCAAACCTTGAGTTTCTGTGGCCTGATCCACCCTTTCTGAAAGGGTGGAATTGCTTGGAATGGGAACTCTGACAAGTGAACCCATACTGTTTGACTGCTACAAATCCTGAATAATTTCATACATAGTAGAATATTTGAGTCAGGATTTTCTCTTGCCCTGACTCAAGTAAGGACAGAAAAAACTTATCAGTCCTTAGAATCAATGCATCCTCTAAGTGTTCAAAAGCATGTTTTCTTACTAGTAATTAAAATATAATAATTATAATGTACTCATTTTTAGAATTGAAATTTTAATTGCTCACTAGTAGAATTATATTTTTGACCTTACTCTTAAAAGGCTGTTCTTAGTTCTTGAGGTTTTTTCCTCCTATCTCTAATGTGCATGGAAAATATATTTATACCAAATTTGTATATTTCTTCTCAGTACCTTTTTTTCCCCTCAATTATTCCACAGCTGTTTGTTTTACTAAGTGACAATACATAGGATAGTCTCCAATTTCCACACAAATATGTTACAATGCAATGCAAAAAGATACCAAACTACCCTGCAGCTAATTTGGATAATATGGATGTTAACTCATGGAAACTCTTTGTCTTTGTTTTAACAGGAAAGACAGATGTAAAATAGCTAAACTGTCTTAGCCATTTTCCCCAGTCGTTTTTCTTAAAACAATCTGAAAACATTGCATCTCCCAGAAAGCAAATGGTCTAACTGCTAATATTCTCAGTCTTACCTGTCTAGTACTGGAAAGAGTTAACAATTGCAGCAAAAATACCTTATCCAAATCTTGTTTTTAACATCAAATGCTAGAAATTATTAAGTGACATGAAAAGTCTTCAGCCTTCAAGCATTAAACCAATGAAGCTATATTTTATTGCACAGAGAATCTGTGTGATTCATTTTAACCAGTGAATCCCTTCTGCATAAAGGCTTTCAGTGTTTCAGCCTCAATGGCTGGTAAAATATGTTCAAAAGAATAAATAAGGGGAACATGATTCTCATGTAAAATGACATTCTGGATTCTTTAGTTAACTCAACAGAGAGCTATATTCAGCAGAGCCTATAAGACAATACTGCTGGCAGTATTTAAACACACCACTGACAAATAAGCAAAACAATGTGATGAGTAACAACAAGTTAATTTCAAGTTTAAAAAATCGGTAAAGCATCACTATATACTGCATTTGGACTGACTACAAAGTGACAGCAAGCGGATTATTCCACAGATTCCTAATGCTGAAAATTCTGATGGCATTTACTAGCATAACCTTTCAACTCTGAGCACATCAATAGAAGCAGACAGTGGTTTGAAATATGATTCCTTGCAGATAGCATATCCTCATTCATCTGACTGTGGTGCTCTGTGCTCCATTGCACAAACAGCGGCTCACCCACTTCTGAGAGGACACTAATAAAAAAGGCATCAATTTTCAGCTCTAGTACTACTGTGATCTCTTTATATGTTCGACATCCAACATTAAATTAAAATGCTGTTATAAATCCTACTTTCTGAATCTGGAATGAGTGTTGGGTTTTTGTCGCATGAGACTGCAGCAAATCTTGTCAAAAGCAAGGAAGCACGTCTTGTTCACTCGGAATTAATGTTGTGGATGAAAGAAAGAGGTAAAAGAGGTTGAGTATGGTTGAACTGTGGGTGACAAAGGCAGTGGGTAAAGCAGCTTTGGGGGACCAAATAAAGCATAACATTTGCTGCTTTCAATAGGTTCCTAATCAGTATTTAAAATGAACAATTACTAACTGCACATGAAAAACAGTGTGTTCATTGTATAAAGTACTTTAAAAAAACCCTGGCAAATCTTTAATATCCTTCATTCTTCACAGTTTAGGCAATATATTCTGTGCTAGACAAATCCAGCTTTGTAATAACCAGCTAAACAGACTAAGTGATTTGGATCACTTCAAGACCAAACAGTGAAGGTTGTTACAGAGTGTCTGTGCAAAATTATGCATATTGATGTTGATGTTCAGGACTTCTGTCAGCTTGTCATTTGCACTTGAGCTGCCTTAAAAGTTCTTGAGTGGGATAGGGGTTTAAAAAAAAAGAATGAAGGCAGAAAGAAAAAATCTTTAGGCATGGATGTGAAATACTGTGACTATGGCAAAATCTTTTCCTGAGCAAAAACAAAGCTGTGAACATGACTGCGAGAATGAAAGCGGGCAGGATATTTCTGGTATGCAGAAGGATGACATACATTTTGGAGCCTTTCCCCTGCATCTGATAACCTCTAATGGCAGGTATCCTTTCTCCTTTAGGAGCTAAACTAAGCTCCACTGAAAAGGCAATAATGGCTTCAGCAAAGATACTGTGTTTATAGATATTTTCTCTTGTTCAGTTCATTCATAATTATGAAGAAAAGAAACAAGCTTGCCTTTTTGGGGGTGGGGGAGTGCCTTGAAGAGTGGTTCAATATCTGGATCGAACAGAGGAACTTTTTCCCCCTAAGGATCCTGCCTGAAGAAACCTTGACATGCACAAAGTCAGAACCTAGACAAAGTTGCCCTGGTGAGAACGATAAGGTCACCCGTGGGATTGCTGAGATTATCTCTGTCAAGCACTTGGACAGCATGCAGTCAAATGATGCATCATGCAGTCATTTTCGGGGGGGAAAAATCAATTTCTTCACCAGGTCGCTATTTGCTTTTCAAAGTGCCCTTGTAGGCCTTCACCACCAAGCATTTATCAATTTAAATGTTGTAAATTGATAATATGCCACCGTGCTTTGTACTGTTTCTGAATTATTTTGATACTTGTATTTTCTTACTGCTCTCAAAATCCTGAGAGCCGCTCTATTTCAAGAGTTCCTCCCTTGCTCACTTCTTTTAGCATAAAAGATAAGAGTAAATAAACTTCCTTATGGTGAACTTTAAGGAAAAAAACTTATTTAAAAAACACACAGACAACACAGAATTTCCCAGGCTTTTGCTTCCTAATTTTAAGGGGGACAAACTATTAAAAATCATTAATGCTAGTGCACCAATTTTACTAAATGAGCAGAAATAATCATTCTACATAGTAGAATTTTAAATCAAAAAGCTAAAAAAATGACAACAACACAAAAAAGCAAGTTTTCTTTCTCAATTGGTTATTGTCTAGATTTGCTAAAAATAATAAAATAAAAATATGTAGTTTCCCTGTGAAGTTTCTGGTTTTTGCTGTTATTTTTTTTTGCTTAGTGTTTTTTGGTTTGGTTTGGGTTTTTTTTGGGGGGAGTGAGGGTAGATTTTTTGTTGTTTGTATTTGCTTTTTCATTTATTTTGTTCAGTTGCTTTTTTTTTTTCTAAAGATAAGGATTACTATTTTATTTAAATAATAGCACAGAGGCAAAATAAGGCAGGACTTAGAGAACGAATACAAGTATCAATATTGCTTTATATTATTTTTAAGCGGAGTACACAAGCAATCCTTTAACCATCTAGTAACCTCCACTTGATTTGCATTGAAAAATAGGTAGAACACAGTAGCTGAGATTTGTGCCTCCTAAAAGCAAAAGAAATACATGGCAGTTGTAAAGCATTCATAACCTCCAGTGATTTATTGGCCCTCAGCCAAGTTATCAGGGGAATCTAATTCTTCTTTATTATTCAAATAAACCACATTTGGCACCATGGTTCCTTTTCAGAATAGCTTCACAAATAGACTGAGTACTGTCATTTATTTGACCTTGTACTTGTGTGCTGTAGCTATAATTTTATTTGCTATCTCATAGAACAAATGCACAGAAAGCCAAAATAAGTAGACAGGTTATGCTACCAGTAATGCAGCACACATGTAAGATACCTGTTGGGTTTGCCTACTTTGTTTTAAAAAGGACAAAATCTCCAGAATTTATTCTTTTTTCCCCTCCTTCATCTCTGTTATCTCCTATTATGACTGCAGCTGCATTGCTCTTTTTCAGTGAGCTCCTTTTTCAACAGGCCAATCTGTAGACCTGGTCTGTATCCTGAACAAGTAGGAGTAAAGGTAGGAAATAGTTTACTTTAAGGTGTGGACCTCACAGAAGGAAGGCAATGCATAATATCCTTTTTGAGTACAACTGTTGGTGAGAGGTGATCAATAATTTGTTTCCTGAAAGCAAAAGTATCCTAGCCAGTTTATCAGCCCATAATATTTTCTATTTGACCCTGAGGACTCATGGGTCTGACAATTTTATCCTTTGTTCTCGATATATTTTTCTCTGTGTATCTTTCTATTCATGTTTAAGCATATTTTTGACCCAAGTCTCAAACACAGAGAGTTTGCAAAAGGATTAAAATCTCCTAGGTAAGCACTGATATTGACTTCTAAGTGCCTAAAGGAATTATTTGAGTGCCTCTTCAATGTCCAAATATAATGACTCATTTTACCCATCTACTTTTTAAATCTCATCCCATTTCTAAAAGGAAATCAGGGACCGCAGTATTCAAAAATATGTCAGTTTTCCTGATGCCAAAAATTATCTGCTGACTTGAAAACATCAAGGAATAGGAATATATGAAGACAAAATATTTCTACAGAGGCGCAGTGTAAAAATCTGTTTGCATTGGCAAAATGGTAAGCTATACCATCACAGGTCATGTTTGCCATCCCTGGGAAAAAATCCTGTCTGTATTTTACATTTCCAGATAAGTCTGTATATTCCAACAAATACTACAGTTCCTGAAACTACTGAATACTCAAAAGTATATTGGACAGTTACAGCTTGCCTCAAGTATAATTGAACTGTGACAATTTATACAGACTATGGCTATAAATGGGAGATTTTGGCTGATTTCTGTTCCTTTTTTTTTTTCTTCTCTCACTCCTAAGTTTCAGCTAACTTTGTGACTTTCCCTCTACTTTAAAATGTTCTCTGAAAGTGCTCTAGTTGCAATTCCAAAGTGTGCTCTCAAATCCATGTCTGCCAAACTAGCCTAAAATTCTTGGCTAGTGTTAGCTGGAAGACAAAAGTGTTGTTTGTATGTATATATATAGGTGTCTATATGCAAACAACACTCATTGTAAAGTCAAAAGATTATTTATTGTAATTCTTTGTTTACTGTTCAAATATATTGTTATTTTTGCCAGGAGTAACTTTATTATCATCATGGTTGCCAGACTACCTCCCAAGATATTGTTTTATCAGATTTCTTTACTATTAGCCCTGCAGCTAACCTTAGAACACCAGCATCCATTTGTTTTCTACCACTGGCTCTCAATGTTCTGAAAATAGAAAAATTTGGTTCCGTGAAAAACTGGTTTCAGCTGCTGAGATTTGGTTCAAGGACTACTGTTCCTTTAGCTAAGAGACATGAGGTTTTCTTTGCAAATACAATATATATTGTAAATAGATTTCCATGCACACTAATTAAATAAAAAGGAAAAACAAAGAAAAACAAAACAAGGATAAGTCTCTAAGAAGTAATTTGACTAGGAAAGCGAGACTCCAAAGTCAGCACTTTAAGGAGATTCAAATAAAAATGCTTATAGTGTACAGACTTTCTGAGGGGCAAAATTAACCGAGAGGTTCTATATAAATACATAGTTGGGGACTATCAGGATAGGAACCTATCAATGTTTACCTGCAGTGCCAGAAATGCAACATCACATGTATCACACAGCACCATTTCAGATATTCAGAATTCACGACTGTTTTAAGATAGTTGTAGTGCAAACAGTAGCATTCCCATGTATAGTTTGAGAAACAGTTTTATGAATATCCTCGCTAACATTTTTGTAATAAATTAAACTTTGATTAGTGATTTAGTAACAAGTAGCTACCGCATCTCTCTTGTCATTATTAAAGAGACCTAGCTATATAATATTACAGCAAGAGAACAATGTATTAAAAACATAAATACAGTAGGTCTGATAAGTATAAAATGACTTGGTAAAGACAGAAGAGAAGAACAGTGAAAATCACAGATATTTTAGTAGGTTTCAGTAGATTTCATCTATTGTATTAAAATCCACAGTCCTGGTTCTGATTTCTGGTAGTTATTCCATCAATACTTTCAGTAGTGAAGGCAAGGAGCAGATTCTCCTGGTAGATCAAAAACTTCTATCTTGCAAAGACAATTGCTTTTTTTTTTAAATCTGAACCCTTGCTTGAAATTTGGGGATCAAGATGAAGTGTGAAGTCTTAAGATAGTGTAAGTTCAGAGTAAGGAAAGATTTACCAACTCCTATAGTCAAAAAGACAGTGGCAGAAAATGCTTTTAGAAAGAGACTAGCATAGGGTTAAAGCCAAATTTTTCTTGAACAGATGATATTTCAGATGGCCACACTATTCCAGATGCATCAATTTCCTTGAAAATCCAATCCATATATGTGCATATGCTGTGCTGGCAGGAGGACTGACTGAAATGGCCAAAACCCAAGAGCTAATATTCTTTTGGCCAGAATAATGCAATTATTATTTTCCTAGCTATCAGTCTAAGCATACAGAGCCATCTGTTATGCAAAGCAAACATACACATCTCAATTACAGAAAATGCAGTTGCCTTGACAGAATTTGGATTACACCACTAACCAGGGCTGTAAAATTTGTTTTAAGCTAGTGTATAATGGATGCCTTTCAGGAGTTTCCTAATTAGCATTTACCTGCTTAAACTAATTATCCATCCTTCTTCTTTACTGGCCTATTAAACTTCGTTGGATACTATGCATTAAACAGATTAATATGAGCATAAGACAATAATAAACATTAAAGTTCCAGTTCTTTACTGTATTAGCAACATGGTGGCGCACCAATTTCAAAATCTGAGATTTTTGATACTAACTCCCAAACAGATTAAGGCAGGGATTAAAGTCTATTACAAAACGAGAGACTTTAATGAGAGAAAAGAATACTGATAAGAATTAGAAACAGCTCTGTTTCCATTTCTATCATTTGGTTTGCTAAAGCCAGCACAAAATAACAATTACTGAACTTATTACAGCCAATTGTTTGCGTGTTCTTTGAGGAGCTAATGAACTTCTATTCAGATGCTCACCAGATAATATTTAAAATTAGTCTTTTTCTTCTCCAAATGTTAAAATTTCCCATTTCATTGTTTTTGGGGTACAGCAAAACTGACAGTTGCCAGTGCTAATAGTTGCTTCCTCATAGCAGAATGGGTTCCAGTTTAAAGGAAATGAAATAAAGATTATCTGAGTTGTTCTTTTTCTTCTCAGGGTGACTGCAATAGAAGTAGATTATCCTACTCAGAAAATCATCATGCAAAACCTTTCTGCTGCATTTCTAAGTACAGGCAGAAAGAAGCTGTCCTTCCCAAACATTTCTGAATGCTACAGGATTAGCGAATCAGCGTCAACAAGCAACCTTCCCCCCACTTTTCTCCTGTCTTTTAATCTTAAAAAAACAGTTGTCAGCAATTGTATTAAAAAAAATTAAACTATTACATTTTATAAATTTGTCTTTTCATGTTAGTAAGCATTTGTGAAAGTGGCAAAATGTGCCCTCGTTGGAACACTCCCTGCAAGACATTTTAATGGTCTCTTTCAGAATTTCTTGACTCCAAATGACTCCCTGTCATCGTGTCAGCTCCCTGGATAATGCAGGTTACTCCATAAACATCCAGTAATAGGACACAAGGGAAGTACTATTAGTGTGTCCCTTTCCTATCAGGTATAGAGGTTTAAAGTTCAAAACAACTGAGAAAAGAAACTTCATTTGTTCTCAATAAATTAATAATGATCCTTCATGGCAATATGTTTTCAGGCACAAGTTTGTCTTATCTCAATACCCAATATTGATAAATACATTCTTCAGGATGAACCAGATGCAACTTTAAATAACTAGTTAAATAATCCACATAAAATACAGAAACAAAATTATTAGTTCTTTAAGAATGATAAACAGAAGAATGAATCACACACAATTATGGTCTAGAATCAAAAGCATGTACTTACTTGGGACAGGCCTAAATAGATGGAGACAGTTTCTGAAATGTACAAAAATTTTCCTTCTTGATTTAGTGCAAATACAAATCCATCCAGGGACTACAGAGTAAGGAAAATAAAAACAAAACCAAAAGAAAACAAAAGAAAACAACAAAAAAAAGAGAATAGATTAATAAAACCCTCTAAATTCTAAACAGAAATAGATTCAAATACATCACAGAACCAACTGAGGAAAAAGTTATAATTTCTATGAGTGTTTTTAATTTGAATCCTTAGAACAATTCCTTTATACTCTGTCTACACATTAACAAACAGCATAGGAGAATATTTCAAAGTTCAAGGACTTATTATCTTGTTTACATCTGCCATATACTGTATAAAATTTATCTCATTTGCATGACAGGAGAAATACAGAAAAATAGTGTTCTTCAATTTTTTTATGAAGAAGTAAGAAAATAAATAACCTTCCAACTAAATGGTATGCAAGAGATCCCTCCCCATCCTCATAATCAAAGCTGTGAATTTTCACTTCCAAAAACTGAAAAAGAGAAAATAAAATCCTACCATCACTCAAACCACTATGGACCTCAATAATTTGTTAATTAATTGAGGATTACACACACATGCACTCGGGCGCGTGCGCCACACCCCCCCCCCCCCATTTTCCTTTTGTGAGTCAACAAACAAAGCCAATCAGCAGATTACTGTCAAATATGTTTACAGCTTAGGTCTATAGAAATGTTATGATTTTGCTCCTTTGGTGTAAAACTCTGGATTAGATTTTATTTTGACAGGTTCAAGTCCTTGGATGCGGTTTTCATTGCAATTGCAAAAATCAAAATACAATACAGGGATTAATGCATACTTTTTGAAACATGAGTGCAGTTAATAAACAAAGGACTGTATTATAAACTGGCACACAGAGTAAATCACTACACATCAAGACAGAAATATACCTCTAGGAATAAGAGGAAATCTTCACTACGAAGAAACTGCTCTTCATACACTGTATTTGCCTTTACTTTCATGCTTTTTACGATTACTGGCAAACAAGCATTCACTATTGCATAAGTAAAATCACAGAATTCCAGAAATTAGAAATACTAAGACAACTCATAAAACAAGAAACACTCCAAATTTGGGATGAACAAAAAACAATCCCAAAAAATCTCACCCCAAATACCGCTTTGAGATAAAGGTATGTGTAAAGTGAAAACACAACTGCAACATTTGAGAGATCAACCTCATTTTGGAAGAAAAAAAATAAGAGATGCACACAAATTCAATGGTGATATTTGATGACAAAGTCATGTAATAATTTAACTCCTTTTCAAAAACAGAACACTGATTTCTGAGGGTTTTTAATTTTTTTATTCTTCTGCTTCTTGATTAATTTCTAACATGCTGCTGGTCAGAAGCTGTCTTTGGCAAGTGTTCACCCCTCTCTGATGTAGTAGGTGGTGGAATTCGTTCAAAAATCTGTGTTTTCTTAAAAGAATAAACCACATATTGAAAAACAAACCCTCATGAAAGACACATTAAAGAAAGACTCTAATTTATATTTATGAATTAATAAAAATGTAAATCTGCATAGATTTCCTTCTTGTAAAAACATTTATATTATGCAAGCGATTTATGGCCTCTTATAAATCATCATCATTTTTTTTGAAATGATTAACATCAGTTCCTTGAATTTTAACATTGGTAACAGGTGGAAAACTTGCAACAGTGACGTTCAAACTTAGATCCATGCAAAGACAATCAAAATCTTTATATATTTGATCTCTCTCATGATGTTTTTGTTTGTTTGTTTGTTTTTGTGTTTGGTTTTTTTTCCCCCTACTATCCACATTTCCCATCATAGAAAAATCAGAGGAGTAAATCATGAAAGATCTTGGTTTTCCTGATGCTCTGTCCCATGTTTCTTTGAAAAATTAGTTTAATCCTGTGATAGAAATAAAACTGAGAACTGTCACCCTGATTCCCTGGCCACCTATATTTGTTCTTGCTAGAACTACATTCTCCATAAGCACCAACAAATTGCCATTCTGCATCAGACTTACGGACTTTCTGCAGTGATTGGCATTCCTAGGTCTGCCAGTGGATGCTTCAGAACAGTGTTTAAACTATTCATAATGATTATGTAGATAATGAAAAGCCTATTAGAAGTTGGTTTCAAACCTCAGGTTGTTACTACTTGGCATGATATTGGATATCCCTCCGAATTATTTTTTACAACTAGTGTAGTCAAGAGTGGAGGGTTTTTTTGGAATCCTGTTATGTTCTTGGCCTTCTGGTATCCTGAGGAAAGAAGTTTCACAAGGTATTTGTCTATCATACAGAAACAGCTTTCTTCTTCTCAGTTTTTTACATATCCGGGCTTTTAGTGTGGTGCCCTTGCTCCTTTACTCAAGAGTTACAACACGTTTATGATATGCTCTGTTCAGTACACTGCATTACTGTGTAAGTATCTGGGATATGTGAAGAGAGGTTCGTAAGAACAGCAAAAAATAATTCACTAAGCCACTGATGGCTCTCCTGCTTCTTTTCTACATATTATTTTATTTAGGAATTCAAGCTTCTTTATGAAATGAAAGTTTGAAGAAAGCTTGTAGTACTGATTAGGGAGAAATGTCTTCCCCACTGTTTTTGAGGAATCGGCTGAAACTAGTTTTCCTGGAAAAACATAAATAAAACTATCTCTGGCCAACACAACTGTACAAAGAAATTTCAGCCTCTAGGGCTGAAGTCTGGAAAGTCTTCAGCAACTGGGAAAAGATTTTAAGTGAGAAGTGTTAGGCATCTTATGCACTTGTTACTTTTCAATGCCATTGACTCTCCTTCACTACTTGCAGTTAATAGTTTCAATATTTTACCCTTTTCTTCTCTTCCTTTCTGGGAGACTATTCCTTAGCTTTGCCTCCTAGCTTTACAAGGTAGGTACTGAGGAGGCACTACTGATGGACTGGCAGGGCCAGTGCAGCATACTCACAACTTCTGTGGCTTCTTGTATGATTAGTCACTTCCCATGCTGTGAAATTAGTTATTTATGCCAACTGAGACTACTATGTCATGGTCAGCCCTTTTTTCTCCATTTCCCTTCCCACCTCCCTGAAGTCATGCTTGAGTACAAAATACCGAGTTCAGCATTTTATTTAATTGTATTTTGAGAAAGCCACTGATTAACAGCTAATGGAACAGCTGACCAGTCCATGCCCAAAATAAAAAGACATTAGAACAAAGGCCCCAAGTTCCAAGCTCAAGTCCTAATACCTGAGAAAAGTGACAATAAAAATAAGGGAGAAATAGCCACCTTCCAATGCAAGGCAGTCCCTCCCACCACTATGAAAGGGCTGAGACGGACCACTTCTGTGACAATGTTGTTGTTCCTTATACAGGTCAAACAGTAGTTCTGAAGGACTGTCTCATTTGTTATTCATAGGTATTATTTATGAATATTTATTATTTAAGCAATGTGTGTTGAAATTTTTCAATTTTTCATAAAGCGGGTGTCCTTTGTGCATGCCAAGAGAGCAGCAGGCTTTAGAGAAAGCAGCAGGCAATGTAACAGGGGTTATGTGATACACTAAAGAAGAGCATGTGATACTATCGTATACTAACTATTTACAAATAATTTTGTTTTCATGACAGATCTCTGCAAGTATTACTATTACACCCATATAACTAGGGCCAAAATAAATGCTTGAAGGGTACTAGATACAGTAAGCTTCCAACTTTTTATTTTTTTTTAATGACAGCCACAGTATAATTTCCATTCCAACTTTGTGAACAGTTTCAGTGTAGTTCAAAGGCAGACTGGATTCCCGTTTCAGATGTTCCACAGTTATAACTCACTATAATATAGTAATATGGCCTGCAAAGGTAACTACTTTTCATAACATTTCCCATCTTCATTGAAGCGGATGCCATGAATATAAAGGTAGAGTGTCTTCTGTTAGGAAAATATCCTTGAGTTAATTTCTTTTTATTTTTATAAATGAAGTTGACTGTCATAAAAAAAGTCCTATACCACCTCATATGGCACCTGAGAAAGGGTTAGAGTGACACTAAATGCCAATTATGAGCACAATCCGATTTAAGGAAGACTAGCAACATCTTGTTTAAAACTACACTTGCTGGTTTTATGCAAAACGTGATTAAAGTTGAAGTTCCCTAGTACTTTTTATTTCAGAAAATCATTATGTATTATGCTGTTTCAGTCACCACAGGCTACTTTTTAATTTTTTTTCTTTTTTCTTTTTTTTTTTTTTTTAACTGCCCCACTGTTTTCAACAGGCACCAATTAAGATTCTGGGGTCAAAGGGTTAATTACATCTTCTTACCCACCATGTAGAATTTTCTGATTATTAACTAAGGTTGGATTAAGATGAAAAAGAACCAACACAAATGTTAATGCTTGCCCCTCCTCGAGAAGATTTATCATAATACCATGCTGAAATCTATATGCTTCTTCAAAGCTGTTAGAGAGTGAAAGCTTAGAGGAAACAATAAAATAAACGCTTTAAAGACCTGCAAGTATCTGATTTATTGAGCCAGTTTTCATATTCCTGAAAACAGTTCTAAACTTGCCAGACAGGACCAATATAAAGATTTTCTTTGTCACATACCATCAAGTCACTGTGGTAGACATGAAGGAAGGGAGACTCAGATGCAAAACTCACTAGCTACAGCACCTCTGAATAATAATGCCAATAATTATAATTTATAACCTTTGACATCAGAATAATATGAAAATGTAAAACACAGAATTTTTAACCCAAAATACTAAGTGCTTCTTATGGTATTTGTAGATTAGTGAGGTTATTTCCTCTCAGGATATGAAATGCACTGCACCACTTTGACCGAATATGCACTAATGTATAATGCATCGTACTAAATGGATTTATATTTGTCAGAGGAATTTTGTCCCAGCCATTTTTGCATATTCCCACTACAGGCAAATTTAATTCACCAGAGTCTTACTACAGTGTCCTTCTGGAGAATACCCTCATCTTTCATACTATCCATGAAGTCCCTAATTCTTTCTAGTGTATTCCAATGCTGCAAAAAACCCTGTTACCCTGATCTAAACTCCAGTTAGAGTGAAGAATTACCAGTAGGCTAGGTTATTTTAATGACAGATTATTTTAAACTAAGCCTTCACCATCTGTTCCACCCCCTAATTATGAATGCAAAAAGAACATATTTCACAATTACATCAGTAAAAAGTAAGATATACATGATTTAAATGCATGCATGTGTTCTTTGTCCAATGCAGCATGCATCTGTGATGTTTTTCTCATCATTCAGGCTTTGATCAGGAGACTGGGGCTAAGGAAAGGAATACTCCCACTGAAAAAACAGATTAATTGATATTTTAAACTTTTTCCTGCAAACAGATCATCTTAATTAGAATTTTTCATTGTTATGACATAATGGTATTATAACTGGAGCTGAGCATTAATTTGAGTACAAGCCTGTAACCAATTAGACAAACAACATTCAGTAACAGCAAAAATATTTTACTCTTTTTTTAAAGGAAAGGCAGTATTGGATGCAATTGACATTTATGAAAGCAAATAGTCCCTCACTTATAATTGATTTACTGTATTACAGCATGGCTTAAAAAACATGATTTACTAAAGACAGTAAAAAAAAAAAAAGTAAGTTTCATGTCAACATGGCAAGCACTCTTGGATAGCAGTTTAAAATGAAACAAAAGGCATAAACGGTGGCTGACAGAAATCTGACCCAAAGCCTCAGTGCTCATCGACTGTGCTCTCACTATTAAGGTATCACAATAGTATACTCCAACAACATCAAGAAACATATAAAAGTGTAACTACTTTGGTGAAAAATCTGACCTTGGGCTGTCACAATTAAGTACTGTAAGACAACTAGAGTATTATTCCTGGAAACAGGATTTTATGTGGGATGCATTTGATACACATGAATAAAAATGAGCAACTAAAGTTTGATCACCTACTGACTTGTAAAAAACCTCTAAAAGCTTTATCCCTCCTCTTGAGTCTTTCTAATCTCTTGCAGAAAACAGAACCAAAAAAGCCCAAACCAAATAAAAACACTTATTGCAGTGTTCCTTGGGCTACGAACTTTTTACCAGAGTAAAAATGCTCACATCAAACACAGAGAAAATCCTCTTTTCAGCTCTTATACCACTGCCATTTTTTCAGTCACAGCTGACCATAACAGTTATACGGCTACATAACCATAGACTCCTTGTGAATTAATGACACACATTTGGCAACAAAGCAACATGTATTTGGCACCAAAACTACTGCAGTAAAAGAGATGAAGTAAGAGGACAAGCTCAAAGGATGTGGTTAGAATGGACTTTGATGCCAGCTTCCTAATTTGTCATCTTCATGCTCTTTGCTCGTGTGGTCAGGATGCAATTTATGACAACAAGGAAGTGCCAAAATATAAATGTGTCAATAATAAGGAGGTCTGCTTCATAGCTTGAAGCCAAGAAACTAAGGAGGAGGAGTAAACTTTACTGATTCCCTTGATGCAACGTTCACCAGACTTACAGGATAAGTATGTTTATGTAACCAAAGCAGCAAAAACTTGGAGGGATAGATTTACTATTGATTAGAAAAAAACGATCCTGTTCTAGATCAGGACCAATGCAAAAATGCAGAGTGTAGAGGAGAAAAATCCAGAGGCAAGAATAACGTTCAAAGGTAGCAGTCAGGTTCTTAAGGTATACTTCTGGGCTTATTCATGTATATAGATTGACAAATATCAGAGATGAGCCTGAGAATCAAAGAAAGATTACAAATCTCTAAGTGACATGAGTTCAAGAAAAAAAATAGAGATTAAGAGTTTGACAATTGTTTGTATACAAAAATAATAATACGTGAT
The DNA here is from genome assembly GCF_020740795.1 of Apus apus. Taxonomy (NCBI): domain Eukaryota; kingdom Metazoa; phylum Chordata; class Aves; order Apodiformes; family Apodidae; genus Apus; species Apus apus. The sequence continues at coordinate 38,906,787 of NC_067286.1, read as the reverse complement.
TTTTAGAGATCTCTGCCTTGCAGATAGCAATGGTTTTTTGTTGTTGTTGTTGTTGTTGTTGTTGTTGTTGTTGTTGTTGTTGTTGTTTTCCTAGAAGGCCATTCTATATTGCTGCAAAAACCCAAACCATCCTGACTCTGCAGAGGAAACTGCACCATGAAAGTGACTAGCCTTGCTGAAATGTTGGTACCACAGTAGGGAGAAAAAAATAATCCTTGGGTTGTACTGCAATGTTACGAGAAGAGAGAAACAGTGAGGCTTACTAATGTAAAAAAACCCCCTATAATTCAGAACAGACAGCTTGCAATTATTATACACCCAGTTTATCACAGCTTTTTTTTTTTTTTTTTTTTCCCCCAAACCACTTCATATAACATGCAGACAAATCTATCAATGTCAAAATACAGATAAGAAAAACAAAACTGAGTTACGTGATAGAAGCAGATGATCTTTAACTATCTCTGTGAGATTTTTTGGTCAAGTACTTGCACTGTTTTGTTATATCCTCTATATATCTGCTCATACTTATGCCTCTATTTGATTAGCTGGTATAAATTGCTGGGCTGGACTGCTGAAATTCTTCAGGCAGGTCTTCATGTAGATGTGCATTGAGGGAATTAAATTATTTGTTAGAAGTGGTCTGATGCTTTACACAGTACATCGTTAGCTCTGCTTAGGTCAGATGACTGCACAGGTCATTTTAACTTACAGGTTAGGCTTCCATGGCATGAAGATTTTAACTTCCTGATGACCTGCTAGAACTTGAAGCTTCTGGATTGCTTTTCAGTAATGGTGAGGACGCAACCACTCTTGAGTAAAATGTTTGACAAAGTAATACTCACTAGCGACAGATAGGAAGTATGAGTTTATTTTCTTTGCTTTTTTTGGAACAAGTGGAAAAGGGTGACACAGTAATCTTTTTCACAGCATGCAGACAATGTTACAATAGCTTTATTGCAAGAAGTTCAGTAAACTGCATAGTCCCTGTGTCTGTATCAGTGGTTTCCAGTCTGTGGTCTTCCATCTGATTGATTTAAGCCTGAACTATTCAAACTAAAAACTTAACTATTCAACAGTCTGGACAACCTGAACTATTCATTCTGAACAACTTTGACCTGAACTGTGTGAAGGGGCAGTGAAAGGTAACTGAGAAAAGTAAGCTTCCTCTCTAGACCTAAATTCACTGCACAGTATTTAAGCCACCAATGGACAAATTTTGGGATCCAGTGAAGAAAAAAAAAAAAAAAGAAAAAGAAGCAATGAAGAAAAAAAACTGCTGTCCATTCTTTTGCATGAATGATCCATGAGTAAAACACAACATTGTTTTACATTAATACATGCTATACTAACCACTGCTGAAAGCCTCTGAACTTAAAATCTTACTAGGCAGAATATTTAGCTATTCTCTTTACTGAGAGGAAGGATACACATATATTAATGTAAAGAAAAAGGGAGAAAATGGACTCCTGAGGGAGGGATTTAACAATGTCACACTTAATTAAATTTCAATTTTGTGGGAGCTGTGTATTAAAGCACTGACCTTTCAACTTTATGATGCCAATTCCTGATGAGCTCCTATCCTTCAATTATATAGGATTCCTAGTGTTTGTTTCAGACTGTTTGGACAGCAGATTGTGATGCCAATAACTGCATGCCATCTAATACAATCAATAGACAAAGGTATCTAAATGTCTGTTGTCCAAAAAAACTATAGGGAAGAATTTGTGATACAGAGTTATTTGCACTCTTAAAAGAACACCTGCACTCAGCAGGTACTCAGATGTCTGGTGATCGATACTGACAACTGGCTTGGTAGATTAGAACTCTAGCCCCAGAACTGTGTACATGTGTTCTCACTTGCATCACACAATTTCGTACACATGAAGCAGAGAGCCTATGCTCAGAGAAGAACAGCATGAGGAGCTTATATTTAGCATATCAAGTCTATTAGATGGCAATACAGACAACTAAAATAGATTTGAACGAGAAATTGAGTTGAGTTCTTTGCCTAGCATATAATTCTGATTTATACTCCTCTTGAAAGAACATGTTGAGAACACTTTCTAGCCAACGGAATATAGAGATAATAACAATACAGAATATTAAGAAAAAATCCAAAATCCATTCAATTCAGTGCCATTTCCAACTGTAACCCTTAGGAAATACATGGTGAAAAATAAAAACCAGTGTTCTTATCATCAGCCTCTTATCCCGTGTTATAACACAAAGAAGACAGAACCTGGTCCTAATCAGCCAAGAGTTCCTATAGCTGTCATTAATCCTTGCACTAACGCTGGAGATCCATTTACTAGACCAGTTCTTTTATATGGGAGTGTGGAGCGATTCCACAGATGTCCACTCTGAAATCTTCTAGAATCCGCACACAGCCATTCACTCTTCCAGGAAAGACTGGTACATAAAAGTCTCCAGAACTGTTACTGCCACTTGATTCCTTCCTCCTGTGATCATTGAAGATCCAGAAGAATCTAGACTAGCCCGAATCAGAACCTGCTAGTTAAAAAAAAAAAAAAAAAAAAAAAAAAAGGAAAGCCCACAAAACTAACTTTTTGAAGTCTGGACTGTTAAGTTTTCTTTCAACTTTGAAAATAGTTTCCTATCCTTTGCAGGTATCTGTCTGTCTGTTCTACAAACAACATTCCAATCCTGGGCTAGTTTTTGCTAGATTTGACAGCGGACAGAGGTCCCAGAGAAAATTCTAAAGGTTGGGTGAAAACAGACCAATTATAGAGATGAGACCCTCCGAGAGCTTTTGCAGCATGAAAAGCCGAACTATGAGTTCCTATACTAATAGACACCACAAAGTAGATAACTTAAAAACACCCTGAGCACTTAAGAAGCCTCAGCCAGGTTGTACTTAGACACAAAACTCAAGAGAAGACAAGATGGAAATCTACCAAAAACGATGCTGTGCTCTTCTGATGCCCATAGAAGAACTGGTTTCCATTCACTCATCTATGCAGTCAAAAGCAGGGAACACAGGAGTACTGCAAATATGGAGGACTAACAGAAAAACAAACTATTAACTTCATTAAATAAGTTAGAGCCTTCATGAATAATAGAAATATTTCAAAATATCCCCCTGAAGTAATTGTCCACTACAGCTGCATTCTACACAGTAAAGTTAGTATCACTATGTTGAGTTGCAGTTCTTCCTTCAAAGGTTTTAAGGTTACAGTGCTTCACTCCAGAAATACATTTCACACACAGGCGGGGAATGGACATTTATGTGAAAATCAGTTATCCTGATGGAATTGGAGGTCTGGTCCAGAATGATTTCAGGAAATCAATTCAGTTTGCCACTACAAAACACCATTGCTATGTTGACCTTCTACTTCTGTTTCACAGCTGGAATATGAGACCAGGTGAGAAGACAGCATGTAGCTCTGTCACCAACAGGACTCTAATCTCACCCTAGGCTGTGAGGAAACACTGTGTTCCTCCATCTCACTCTTTTCCTACCTTGCTTTCATTCTTTTTTTCCCTGAGCTCACCTCTAATGCCTGTGTAGGTAAAGATAAGTATGGATTTTGCTGTTTACCAGCTCATTGCATAAATTCAAGCGTATCAATGGCACAGACCAGTACTTTCAGTGACAAAGGTTGATTTATTATTTTCTTTTTAATACAATGTAATATATGACAGTGGCACCACTGACTGCTGTGACAATTAAGGGTGTGTTTGTATTTCCATAATAAAATTCTGTTTTCCAAGGTGGGGAGCGGTGAGTGTGTTATGATTTGTCCATGTAACACCAGCTGAACCCTGAAACACAAAGTTTCAACCAAGAATATATATATATTTTTCCTTTTAATGGCAGTTTCACAGTAACCATGTGAAAACATTCCTCTGTACTTTTACCACAGGGTTTCAGTGTGCAGCCACACTATCATGACATGCCCTTAAGGGGTCCCCAGCATAAAGTATCAATAACCTGCTCATCAAAGGTGCACAAGATTTCCTTGACACTGCAGAGTACAGTATCAGTCAGTTGTGCCAATAATCCACACGCCACATTATCTAAAGAGCCCCAAATAAGTCTTGACACCACCAACCTTAATGCTATTTATTGCACATGTCAACAATCTGTATGTTGTATTCTGGGTCCCAAGTAGGAACTGATATGATTGCTCTGCACTGCTACTATCTGTTTCACTCCAATTTGTAATAGATCTGAAGGTTAAAGGCTCTCTCTAAGATGACTGTGGTAAAACTGCCTTCATCAATGGAACTGATGAAAGAGAACTCCTCTTGCCAAATGTTAGCATCATTTTCCGGTTATTCAGAACCACCCACAGAAAACTAAGGGAACACTTCTAATTCCTTTTAACTAGGATGATTTAAACACACAATCCGAGTGTAGCAGCTTAGCTTTACCTGCTTCTGCTGTGATATTTTTCTTCTCTCTGCTCCGTTAAAAAGTCTCATGTATCTGTAATTGTCTCCTTCCTTCAGCAATATCTTCTTTGAGATCGTGAGCAATACTGTACATATTTGCTCAGTTGTCTAAACTGCAGGCAGTCATTGCCAGTTATCTGGGCATCTTTATTGTGCAGTTCTGAATTCCTGCTACCTGAAGGTCCTGTAATGTTGCATTTTGACAGCACCTCTCTGTTGCAGTGTACTTTCAATTCTTGCGGCACAGAAATGAAATAACTTCTAGTGCAAGTTTAACTTCAACCTTTTGTAAAAAATAAAACACAAACCATAATTTCCTCAAACATCCTTTCATCTGTCCCAGTAGCTTATTTGTTTTTCCTGCATCTTCTTCCCTTAAGTCATTGAAAAATTACCTTAAGCCAGAATCAAACAGAACCACAGAATTATAGAAAGTTTTGGGTTGGAAGGGATGTTTAAAGGTCATCTAGTCCAACCTCCCTCAAATGAGCAGGGACATATTTAACCAGATCAGGTTGCTCAGATCCCCATCCAAGCTGATGTTGAATGTTTCCAGGGATGGGGCATCTACCACCTCTCTGGGCAACCTGCTCAGTGTTTCACCACCCCCATAAAATAAATAAAATAAAATAAATAAAATAAAATTCTTTCTTGTATCTAGTCTGAGTCTACCTTCTTTACTTTAAAGTCATTACCCCTTGTCCTATCAAACAGGCAACTAGATGTTGTCAGTGCTTTTTGTGCTGCTGTGTGACTGCCTTTTCAGTTCAGATTCTGCTCCCTTACCATGCCCAAATGAACACGCTGCCTGCCACACAACACAGAAAGCAGCATAGATAGACTTCTGCATGTAAATTGCCAGTAGCCCTTCCAACTTAAAATAAATACATTTAAGTGGTCATGCTTTAACGAGTTCCGACATTTATATGAATTTCTTCAATCTGTTTTCAGTCACTATAGTGAAAAAGAAATGGTGTTTTATCAGTCCTTCCCTGATTCCGGTTTGAAACCAGATGGGAAAGAGCAGAAGCACACACACACAAAGTAACAGCAACAGAAATATAACCAAATGTTTTCCACATCTGAGAAGAATGTTTGAGATCTGACTAGGGTTTAAAATCTAAACAGTATTTCCAGCCTAGTACCATCCTTAGCAGGATTAAAATTCAACTTGCTAGAGGTCATTTTCTATGGTACTTAAGTCTAACTGCTTTTATTTCTAAATTGTGTTTTTAACAGGAAATAAAATAAACACAGTGGAGTGCTTAGAAATTCAGAATGCTTTTTGAACTTAAAAGATAGACATTTATGGTATATGAAATTTAAAAGCATCCTTGTTTAAAACTGAAATATAACTTGCCCTATATTTCTAACTAAACTTCCTGTGCCATTTCCCAATCCTTCAATGAAGTCACTGTGCCACCCACTGATATGATAAAGTAGTATTAACATTATTTACAAAAAATCATACAGTACAATAAATGTAGAACTAGAATTTCCAATTAGGAACACACAAGAAAAGTAAGAAGAGTCTGAGAAAACCGTTTTTGGAAAGTAAATAGAAAGTATGGACATACCTCAGCTATTTGAAATGAGTGCCCCAAATGCAAATATCAAATTCTGCCTACAGCCAACTTCTGCAGCTCTTACTGATATCAAAATTATCGTCTTCAGAGGAATCTCACCCTTTTGACACCAAAACTTAATTCCATGCGGAATTAATGTTTCATAAACCACTCTCTAATAGTAATCTGAAACCAAACCAAACCTAAAATCTTGATAACTGATATATGTTTGCTATAGCCTTTATTCCAAATAAAAGAGGATTCAGACATCTTTGCTCAGTTCATTAAGAAGTGCAGATAGATCTATAAAGAGTCTACAGGCCTCAAAGTTCAAATAGATTAGATAAAAACACAGAGTGTAGGTTAAAATCACTGTGGATGGCAGATCCATTGCACAACAGACTGGAAAGCCTTCCCAGAATCTGTGAAGGTAAACTGAAAGATTTTTGTTATTGCTAAGGAAGAAAGAAATTTAAACTGCATAAACACTGTCAAATTATTTTTTCAGAAAGCTACAGACAACAATTTAAATGCACTGAACAAGAAGAAATCCCAGAATTAGGCTGAATCTATCATATACAGAGAATTTCCAGAGACTAAGTGCTGACACATACTACAGACATCCTGGATTCGGAGCAAAGCCATAAAAATCTAGGAATATTTTGTGGTTCACATACAAACTTATACTACTTTCTATGACCCCCAATAATTATAGTCTACACATTACAAGTACTAATATTTCAAAAATCACTATTATCCGACCACTTAAAATCTCTTTCCTATTACACGGTAAGATTTTATGCTTCTTCTACAAATTATAACACAGCATAAACTGCTCTTGCCAATGTTACAGCTTTAAATAGCATTTACTATTTGTAAATGCTTGTTGAACACAGCAGGTGGCAAAATTATTTAGTATCATGAACAAATACATATGGTTGCTTGAGCCTAAATTTTAGAGCAGGTAAACCTGGTCCTTCATTTAATCAACTAGAAATCATCAAAAAGAGAGCTAAATAATTTTACATATTCTGGCAACTCATTGCTTCAAGTGAACTTTCTCATATGAAGTACTGTGCTTAAAACAATGTAAAATCACAGGTCTCACATATTCAATGAATGGCTCATCTGCAATATTTCCTCTTATAATTATCAAATAGGATTGTGCACTATGGAAAAAAATTGCAAAGGTAACAGTAAGAGCACAGTATTATGTAGTCTAAAATCAATACACAGAGAGAGGACATTAACAAAGAGGCTAATAAAAGGATGCTGCCCCAGAGAGTAACATAAAGAGCCCTGATATATTTTTCTCTTCAAAAATGCTATTCCTTATGCCAATTTTCCCTTAACACTGCAGTAGTTTCTCTGTGCATATACACGTCATCTTACTTTTTTGTCTTGTTCCAATTTTATGTTTGCATTTTATTTTCTCATTTCCTTCCTGCTACTCCCCTGTTTCTCTTTTCTAGCTTGATGTTTACACAGACCTTTACTAGAATTGCAGGGTTTGGAGAGATCCCATTTTTTTTCTTTGTTGTAATGCCCACATTTTTTCCCAGAGAAAAGATAAGTTTACCCAGAAAATAAAAAGCTAATACAACCGTTTGCTCATCAACAAAGTATGACTTGTTGTAGCCAGGAATAAGTTAATAAAACAGGGAAAAAGCTTAGTGGCTTAAAGCAAAAAAACAAAACAAAACAAAACACAACAAAAAAAACCACACCTCCTTGGGGTTATGAACGAACAATGTTGTTTTTTCTTCCCAGCGTGCAAGGATTTAATTAAGTGATAACAGTCACCTTGGGGTGGCTGCACAAGGCAATAATATCTAGGTGAAGAAAAATGCTGAAGAGAGTTGAGTACAGTCAATTTATCTTCAGAGGAGGCAATAAATGAACAAAGCATAGGTATTTGGCTGATTGTTTTGGAATGTTTCCATTACTGATAAACATCAAAATAAAAGGACAAAGATTTTGTATTTTCAGTATCTGAAATGCATTAAATACAGAAAGAAACTAAGGAATAAATCAGTGTGAGGTCATATCCCAGAGTTCTAATTGCAAATGGTTTGGTAATTATTCAAGCTAAACATAGAACAAGGGAATTTTAATGTTGACACAAAGGATAGAAATACAGCTGAGATGTGTATTTATAGCAAACACAAAACACTGGATGAATTTCACTCTGAAGAAAAAAAAAAAGGTAAGTGTAGATGGAAAGAAGTGAAATATATTAGACAAATATACGCAACTTCATGGCCAGTGACTTGAATTCAAGGATTTAGAAAACGTTTGTGGAAGCTCTTCAGGAAGCAAACAGCAAGCTCAATTATCCATAAGACTATGTTCTGCCACCCTCATATGCAAAGAAGGAAACTTGTGGGAAAAAACAATATGAAGCAGAGAGGAAAGAGTAACAGGAAGAAATTTTCTCCATTACTGCAAAGCTACTAACAATTTGCTTTACATTAGTTGCAACATGGGGTTTGAAAGGAATACATAGGCTGTCCATAGGGAGTTCAATGCGTGCAAAGGGGTCTGAAAATTATGTACCCATTTCTAGTAACAATACTTAGTCTTCCAAAACTTAACACAACCAAGAGTCCAGCTACAATAGTTGTTAGCAAGAGGCATGATTGGCCAAAGTTTCTGCCAAATGGACAGATATCTCACTTAATATGGAAGATGGGAGAAACAGCACAAACATACCAATACTTCTTGAAATTCACTACATGCCTTTGTTCCTCTCCAGATGGAAACTCTCATTTTCCTTTTAATTTCGATGCTTTCCCTGAATCTCTCTCCAGCAGTGAGGAAATTGTTAGCTACTTCCTTAAGTTTACAACCGGTTTAAACACTCCACACCCACACACTTCTGCATGAAGAGGATGAAGCCTACAGACAATTGTTTTTTAACTGTATGGGCAGATATTCTTTCCAAGAGAAGGAACAAGTCAATAATGAATGGCTCACACAGTGTCATGACAAAAAATATGAAATATGTTTATGCCTGTGTGAGAATGTGAGAGTAGGCAAGCATACTTGAGTTTGAAGAGAAATATAATTTTCTGAGAAGTAAAAAGCAGTTTGAATTTGAAGAAAAATCTTAAAGCAAATTTGACTAAATTGTCTCATGATTTGTAGTGTATGTCCAGATATAGTATTTAAATAAACACTGCTTCTCAAGGCCTACCTTTTCAGGGTCCTGCAAACAAGATCTACATTAAAAACTGGTCTCACTGTGGTTACTTTCCTCTTAAAAGCAATATGCCCTTTCAAAATACATCATGAACTACATACAGGCATTAATTTCTCACTTCTAGGAGGCTGAATGTTTGTCACCTGCCTGTAAGCTGCTGTTTGGCCTTGGTAATATGATTCCAGCAAGCATGTATTCCTGTTACAACTGCAACCTTATTGGTTATCTCCATCAAAACACTAGGGAAGATCTCATATGAATCTTACTTTTTTTTTTTTTTTTTCATGTTGAGAGTGCAACACATGGCACTAAGACCTCTCTTTCATATGATTCAGTAGCACATAATCTTTTTCAGGCAGCCAACCCAGCACCTATTCTGAGCTTCAGAGGTAAAAAAAGGGGTGCGAGCTTGGTTTGCCATAGAATTTGGACAAGTGACTACCCAATATGTCCTACAACATTCTAGTACAAAAGTATTGATTTTAAAACTATTTAAATCTGACCAGTAACACTGATATTTAGTCTTTAATTTTGTTTTAGCTGTGGGGCTGGTGCAAATGAATATAAGAAATTAGAATTACTATTTTGAACTGCTTATGTTCTTTGAAGTCCTTTTCTTTTGCATAAATTTACTTCTCAGAAGTTTTAAAAATGCTACCTGAAAACTCAGTGTTAGAAGGCTCTGGTCAGTTTAGAAGGTTCAAAGTCTAATGTCAGAGGACTAGAAAAGCTCTCCTTCATTGCTTTGTTCATTGAGTGAGCTGGTACTGAAATATTTAAGCACATTGTTTCCTTCATATATAACATGGCAACAGACAGTAACAACCCTTCTAAATTATCCTGAGATCATTGTGCTTTTGAGAGTCTGCAAGCATATATAACCAAATACACAAAGTTGGGGTGTGGGTGATTTTTTACATCACCAAGAGGAAAAAAATGATACAAAATATTATTTTAGACTGAGGCACAAACAACTCCTGTTAATGGAAGATTTAAAACTTATGCCTGAAGGATGATATCAAAGTGTATAACCTGAGGTTCTGAGGTTATTTTTATTGCTCAAGTGAGAAACTGTACTTAAACACGTACTTTGACTTAACATGTAAACTTGTGTAAACGTGTAAATGTGTAAATCTGACTTAACAGAATTAAAATTGCTCCACAAATGTCTCCAATTAAGGTATGTTAGTTACATAATCAGAGTGTAGGTCTTAGAATTAAAATACAATATCCATTTCAAGTGTGAGATTACACACACACTGTTGTAGGTGTTTGACCATCTCTCTTTTTTTTCCTTTTTATTTTATTGCTTTAATATTTTTTGAAAATGAATGTGATTTTAACATGTGAAACTCAAGTTTAGGTTGTTTTCTGGAACCAGCTGTTGGTTCAGCATCTGCTCCACTAACTCAGAAGATTCACCTGTTTTGAGATGCTGCATGGTAGATCAAGCTCACATCTCTGGGTACTTCTTAGTACCTTCAGGCTACGCAGCGCTTCCCATGAATCCAAAGCAGTAAAGCCTTGGAATGGGTTCCAGAATGTGTTGGAAGGAGATTAATTTGGTGGATTTGAGTGATGGAAAGTGGAAGATCTGAAGTTGTAACTCAAAAAAAAAGGGAGAGTGGAGAACTTGGTAGGAGGAAGAAGCTAAAGCTCTCTTGAAGATACTGAAAACAAAATGGAAAATGGGCAAATATAATGACTATAAAGTAAGGAATGGAGAACAAAGGGGGACAGAAAGACAGATCAACAAGCACTGAAAATACAACAAAGATGAAAAAATGTGCAAGAGAAAACAGAATGAGCTTCAGAGGAGAAGACTAAACAAAAAGCAGGAGAAAAACACCAAGTTGCACTTCTACTAAATAATTTTGTAGAATGTTTGCCTGTTGCAAACTACTGGATGAATATACAGGTATGCTATCCAGAAGTTATCTGGTGCTCCAAGTAGTGCCAGAAAAATAAGAAAGAGCAGCTTACATGGCAAGGACTAGTTTCATATCTGAACTCAAGCAGCCATGAAGAAGTAGGATTTATTTTCCACTGAAGGATGTTTTTTTTCAACTTTTCACATTATTAACATATTCCTGCAAATGATGACTTTTATGCTTGCTTACAAAGACTGATACTGACTCTGGAAAGGCTAGACTGCACAAAATTAAAATTTTCCCACAGTATCTTCCTGTAAGAGAATAGTCCTGGACATACCTGCAGAACATTTTGTTATTCCCCTCAGAAATTGCTTCAGACTTTCTGCAATATTAAAAAAACATACTGCACAAACTCTTAGCTGTGTGAATCTGTACAGAATTAGCAGTCAGAGGTACAGCCTTAAAAAAAAATAAATCTTAAAGTACTCTGCTCTTACAGTGGTCAACACTGGACAGCTATCAGCAGAAAATATCAAGCCATTCATTATGAAAATCCGCTGTCACAGAACAAACCTTTTCCCCTTACAAAGATCTCAAGGAATACTTCTAGAAGAAGCATTTAGCAGTAACAAAGAAGACAGGAGAAACATTTTGTCTTGGGTAAGATAAATGCTTTCCCATTCATTTAAGTATCAGTCAAAGACATTTGGCACATGCCATACATATCAACACTGTGGAAACTTATTGATGAGTCTCAACGTCAGCTAAAGCCATTCAGCTTCCACACTAGCTCTCTACATGACCTTTGCTCATTCTTAAGGACAAATATCGGAAAAGCCATACAATGTAAACACCTCTGTGCATCTTGGGTGTATGCTGTTATTCAATTCTGTATCCAAGCTACCAAGTCATCTAATTTAGAACTTTCAAAATTTGTATCAGGATATCGCCTTTTTATTTTTCTTCTAGAAATCTCTTCATAGTTTATAAAGGCCAAAAAACATGTGCCTGTATTTGTCTATACCCACATCTGCCTCTGTGTGGGATCTAGATCTCTAGAGATCCATAGACCAGTTCAGCAGTACAAAATAAATGTCCCAGTGACTGCATTTTTCTATTTCATTTTTTTCTACAACTCATCCAACATGTAATATTTACTATTCGTTATTAATGTGAGCTTTAGACTCCACCTTGATTGGAAACTTAATGCATGCTGTCTGTGGAATTTTACCACTACCAAAATCTTTTTCTTTCATTATTTCAGACTGTTAGGTAGGTATATAAACATTCCATAGAAATAAATAGATGCTGGAGTCCTGTTTTTATTCAGTAACTCCTGTGGATGTCAGGAGTGACAACGCTATAATGAAATTAGTTACGCAGGGCAAAACTAGTGCAATTCTTAAAGGAATTAGTATCAAGAAGTTGCATCCCGTCCTCACATTGTTGTACAATGTGTTAGCCAACACTTTCCTGGGTAACACACTCCCCTAAAGTGGATTCAACCTGCTCACCTGGCTTATAGTAAGAATGAAATGGGAACAGTAGACATTGATCTGCTAATATGATGAAATAAATTTAATGTAATTTCAGAAGAACATCCAGTCATCGTACAGAAGACATATTTACTCTACTGAGTCTGATAAAACTAGTAGAAAACTTATGGAACTTTTTTTTCCAGCAATCAGGCTACATCAACTGCCAGGCAAGAATCCTCACCTCATGTCCAGAACATGAGCTGCAGGCAAGATTTTTGTTTTTCTCATCCTGCTCTGTTGGTGTTCCTCATCAACAAGGTAGCATGTTTGTAAGTAGTAAAATTAACTAGAAAAATATTGAACAGCACAGAAGGAAACTGATTTTGGAACAGATTACTGCAAAGTGTAGCATAAATTAAAAGTAAGTAATTTTGAAATTATTTATTTATAAATTATTTTTTAAAAAATCTTACTAATTTTACATTATTTTCATTTATGGAGCAGCATGCATTCAATGCTGTAAACAAGATTTTAGATTTGTTATTTCTGTGGAGTCAGTTGCAGGCTGAATTTCTGGGACAATTCAGTACAACTGGTTTAGCTGTTCTCAGAAATGTGGTCGGGGCACTTTTATGTTGCCCATGTGAAGAAATTTGTGTGATATTTTCTTCAGACTGTTCTGTTCAAACATGCTCTCATTTAATCGTGTTATGAAACTGAAAAAAACTCCAATCTACACATGCCTCTTACAAATTAACTAGAGGACAGCTACCAAAAAAATCATAATGATTCCATTTAAACCATGCAGAAGTACGGCTAGAGACTGCTGAACCAGACTTTCTGTAGGAGAAACAGAATGAGGCAAAGAACTCCAAAGGACTGAGGGCAGAATGGAGTCACTTGATTGAAGGAAAGACACTGGGATTGAGAGTAGATAGGATCATAGAATATCCTGAGCTGGAAGGGACCAATGAGGACCATCAAGTCCAAATCCTGACTCTACACAGGGCAATCTAAAGTTAAACTACCTATCTAAGAGAGTTGTTGAAATGCTCTTGGACACTGACAGGGCTGGGAGCTTGTTCCAGTGCTTGACCACCCTGCCAGTGAAGAACTTCTTCCTATTATCCAATCTTTATTCCTTCCCTCATGCTGGAGCACACAGAGGAAATAATTTATTTTAACTACTTGGTTAGTTCAAATGGCAAAAATATATATGGAGTTAACCTAAAACTGTATGTCTTCCAATGAATTGTGCTTGTGTCAACAAGACACTATCTCTCTGACTTGCTCGTTTTCATTAGTAGATCACAAGAAACTACATCCAGAGCAATGCAAAAAGAAAAACATTAAGATTGCAAAGTTGAGCACTGCAAAGCAAAAAAAAAACCCAAACACATTTGACTGGAATTCTTGCCTTATTCATTGCACGTGATAGATAATGCTGCCTTAATGAACAGCTATTTGGTATTTTGTTTTCTCCTCAGTGGTTAATGCATGGCTTTAGGCCTTATTTACTGCATTCTATGCAAACCTTGCTCTGAAGACAGAATTAAAAGCTTCCTCGTGGGTTTTTCTATGATGCTTATCACTACAGCATCTGAATGCTTCATAAATGTTAGTGTATTTCCAAAATAACCGTGTGAGGTTTCAGAATAAGAGACAAAATGTAGCCCTTAACAGTGCCCACATAATTATTTTCATGCATGTGTATGTTATGATTACAGATACAGTCAAGAGGGAACAAGTTCCTCACCTCTGGGAATAAAAATTAAAATGACAATTCACCTGTCGAAATAATGTGTGAGTGCTGATGGAATCCCTACAAGGCAAATGGTATCATAGCCTGAATACCCAAAAGGATGAGGGTCAAGCAGAAGGTTTCGGATGTAGCCAGAGCCTACGCTATTAAAGGATTTAAAAGCAGCAGGGCCAAGTTAAAATCAATCTCCCAGTTTTAGGGATCAAATGTAGATAATGGATAGTGGGCATAATAGAGCCACGTTAACTTAATCCCTGCTTGTGTTACTACATTAAAACATAAGTAAGAATAGATAAGAAAATAACCTGAACTAGTTATGCATTGAGCAACAGCTACTGAATTGAAGCTTTCTGTAGTAAGGGGGTGACTGAAATAAACTTTTTGGCTTGTTATTTAATCTTTGGGACTCTTGGCATGCACCAGGAGATTGCTAAACCCCCCAGAGCTAGTATACCTCCCTGGTACACTCCAGACATGTCTTTACATTTCCTGCCATAGTTACACCAAAAGGCAGAATAATGGACAGTATGCTGGGGGGAAAAAAAAAAAAAAAAAAAAAAAAAAAATCTTTATAATACATTTTTACAGAACCCTAGATAACACATTCTGCTCAGTGGACACAGTCATATTTTTACAGGAGCTGGGCAAATTTTTAAAAGTGCCTTAAATCATAAGCCTCTGCTATTTCCAACATTCACTTTCCCTCTGGTAAACTGTCAGAATAGGGATATTCAGAAGTGCTACCCATGCAACTCAACCTCCCACAGCTTCTTTATTTGGAGCTATATATTCACACCTAGTGAATATGAAGGAGTGAATGCCTTTGGGGGTAAGCAGGACAGCCAGTTTTTTAAGTGATGTTACTCTTGTGTTCCAGGATTTAAGATAACCTTTGAATATAAAGATTTAGGGGAAAATTTAACATGGGACAGATTAACTCAGATCTACCTACTCTGAAGTTTCATGCACTTCCTTCAAAGCACAAGCTAACTGGACCGCAAGTCCAACTCAGTATTTAGACCTATGCTATACATTATAAAAAACCTCCAAGAAAGAAGACTTAGAGAAGCAGCAAAAGAAGATGCATAAAAAATCAGAATCCTCTGAAAACATGACAACAAAGAAGGACTTGCACTTTAAGGCTGGGCAGACCTTGTGTTAGCTTGCTGCAGATGAGAGTATTTCACATGTAGATGGTTGGCCTTTTCACTACAATAGCTTCCAATAAAACAGACAGATGCTAAAGAGTAGATGGAAGAAAACTTACTATTCCCTAACTCAAAATCCATTAATCTACTTCCTTACATTTATATATTCACATAATACTGTCATATATATGGAATAAAAAGAGAGAAATCAAAGTACACTAACTCATAAAAACTCACTGTCTTTGACACATGAAAAAAATATTTAAGGTACTGTTTCTGCATTGAAAGAACTCCTAACATCATGCAAATTACAGGGAAGAAATAATAAATAAACTTATCTAGCAGCCTGGTTTAAAAATGTCAAGCTGCTTTATCTCTATCATTAAGAGACTGATTTGAATGTCTTTAACAATTAAGTTGTATCTTTTTTCAGTGTTCCCATACTGCCCCTCGACTCATACAGACTTACCTACGTTATTTTGGGGGTTATTGCTTCTGCAACTGCCTGCCTAGAGGGCTTCCAATATTCTGTGGTAAACTGTTGCTAGGTTTCCCATTATCACTAATCAGCAAGATAAATGCAGTCAGAAGGACAGAACATTTCTGCAGTTAAAGCTTTTTCTTTGCAAAAGCTATAGAAGCATTTACTATTCAAATTCTCTGTAGGTCATACCATATTGGCATTAATTTACTGAGATTATTACCATCTGAGCAAAAATGTTTTAGCCTGGAGAAACTTAATTGGTGTTTTTCTTTGTGGATCCTTTAAGAGAAAGAATGACAAACATGTTAAACTGCCTGGGTTTAAAATTGCATGGGATACATTTGAAGCAATGGAAGGGGCAAGAAAGGGCAGAGACAGGAGGGCCACTTTCATCCTGAAAGGTTCAGAAATACTGCAATTAAAGCACTTCCATGACTGCTGAAGGTTTCATTGGAATGATCACACTGTTCCTTACCCTGGCCCTATTACTATTATTCATTTAACAATTCTTTAAAAATAATCAGATTACCCTAAATGTCTCAGTCCTCCCTTCAATGGCTCATGCTCTGGTACTGCCTTTCACGTTCGCCTGTTTTGTACCTCTGATACCATGTGCTAATAGAGAGAATGTGATAAATGAGGTCACAAGTTCCCCTGCATAAGAGGCAGAGATTTCAAAGCACTGACAAAGACAATTTAAAAATTATACGACAGATAATTTAATAATCAAAATCTCTTTGACAGTTAACAATTAATTGCACAGTACACATGGTGCCTGTAGCTAGCCCATGCTCCTGAAGTCCACTGTGTCACAGCTTGGCCTTGAAATCCCCCATATCCTATTGGAAACAGTGGGTGCACTTTGAATTTATAGAGATGAAAGAATACCACTGTAATTTCCACATCTTTTGTTATTTCCTTATTGAAATGTTCATTAACGAAGACAAAAAAAATGGAGGAAAAAAAAGGACAAGACAAACAAGATACAGTCCTTCTCTTTTACCATCCACACTCACTTCTTTCCCACATTCACAGCTGGCCTCAGTAGCTGCAAATGGTACTTTGTGACCTTACATCTACTACCCAGGCATTCTGGTTGAGGACACAGTTCATGTCTCCCAATAAAAAAATACAAGTTGCCCATATTTCCCTGCCCTGCACTCACTTTAAGAAGTCCAGCAATGTTCCTAAAGTCTAATATTCGATCAGCTCTCTGAATCTTATCACAATAGTAAAAGCACTGGAGAAAAGTTGATTCTAGGTCCTGAGGAAGTGAAAACACTCATTGATTGCCACACAAGCTCTTACACTATTGCTACTAGAGGCAAGCAAATAGAAGATTGGAGAAGGGTGTAACGGGAAAGCTAAGAATACTTTTTTTTAAGTGTAGTCCCTGAAGTGACATGTCACACCTTTTTGGGGAAGAGGTTGTTTTTAACCCCCAGATCTGCTGGGTGGCACCTGAAATAATTAAACTTGACATTTCTAGGGTTAAAACGTCAAGAAGGAGAAAGAGCTGAAAAAGGAAATTCCCCAGCTTCTTAGTAATGAAAAGCTGAGGGTATACCTTCTGTGGTTGTCTGTGAGATGCTTTCACATCCGTGTGTCAAGGGTTTTTCAAACTGACAACTTGCAAATTTGAAATACAAAAATGCCCAAAGCGATATTTTAGTGGCTCAGGGAAACTCTTGTACGGGAAAAAGAATTCTAAAGTGAAACGTCTCTAGAAATCACACAGGGCCTGACCACGATACTCTAATTATGCTAATTGCTTCAATGCCCTTGCTTTATTTATGCTGAGCAGCTAAGATAAATAAAGGAAAATTGCTTTGGATCTAACTGTATTCATATCAGAATGCAAACTAGCCTCTGTTTGTTATGTGATTGCTGATCTGTTTACACTAAATTCTGCAGGTAATTGCAGTTTTGATTGCACATTTATTTCTAGCTGCACAGGTCCCAGGACTAGGTCTGTCTGTTTTTATAATTAAACCGTTTTGTAATAGCTAAACTCACTAAAGAGCGAAATGATGCTTTAAGAATTTACATATTTTATGCATTAAAGATACTACTATGGTGCTTAGTGACAAAGAGGAAAAATGCTTTTTATTACTGAAAAATGGACAGTTTGTTCTCGATTTGAAGAAATTTGAGACATCTGTTCCAAGGCCTGTTTGATGAGTGGGACAGATGTCATCTGCATCCCCATAATCTGTTATACAACACCTACTTTTTGAACTTTCAGTTGTAACTTTCATATGAGTAAAACATGTTAAGAGAATGAGGCTGGGGCTTTGATGATTAACCACAGATCCTCAATAAGAGTCAGTACCCGACTGCAGTTTTAGAAGTGGAAGACTTTCCCTGAGAAGATCTGGGAGTGAATGCAACATTCTGCAGATGGGATATCCTTAGTTCAGACTCTCACAACAAGTTGCAAATACTGATAAAGTCTTTTAACAACCCGGAGAAAGAAACAGTGTTATTCCCATTTTGCAGCAAAGGATAGTGAGGTGCAGAAACTTGACTTGTTCACAGGCCACACAGGAAATCTGTGTCAAAGACGGGTATGAAAGGATTGTCTAAATCTATACCTTTTGCCTCAAGCACAAAATTATTATTATTGCTTAGACAACACTATAAATGTGTATGGCGTATTGCAGACAGATAAAGTGACAGGTACTGCAGAGTTGACACTCTCAATTATAAAACCATCCTTCTGTCCTTGGTGATGAATATGAGGTGAAGAAGCTTTCTATTTTCATTCCGACATTTTTAGCACCTTCTGAAACCTTAATTTGAACTTCAGCTGTGGTTATTTCTTCCTTTCCACCTCCCTCAATGCATAGGCACTAAATCTAATCTTTTCTTCCTTCTGTCTTTGAGAAATGCCCATTACTATAACATTACAGAGAAAAACTCCCTAATCTCACTATTACAAATTTAGAGCAATGTCATCTCTGTATGGCTTCTTCATCCATCATCAATTCCAAAATCAGTAACCCAGTCTGTTTCACTTAATGGAAGACTTAATATCAGCCTATGCAGACTAGTGGGCAAGCCTCTTAGCTAGTTTATATTGTAGCAGCACACTGTGATAAGGTGTGCATCAATAGGCTGCTTGCACCTACTGTGCCCCTAATATAAAACTTAAGGCCAAAAGAGTTAAACCTCCAAAGAAGTGCACAGTAGCACATAAACTTGGTAGCACCACAGCAACTTTTCTATTACAATAAAGCTTGCAATTTTAACAATTTACAAAACATAATAAAAGCAGCTTCTACCTGAGAAAGAGATACTTACTGCATGACAAAATATAATTATCACTAAAACCAGTACCAAGATTATGAGGTAAGGCTTATAAAACCTCTTCCTCAAATACTGGCCAATGGGTAGCTTCTGATTCTCTTTTGATGCTTCTGTGAATGAACTGAATCCAGTAAGATATGTTACTCGTTCAGCATTACTTTGTCAAATCCAACCATCATTTATAGAGATGCAGTATTAAATATTGAAGCTTCCAGTCCAACTTGTACACTAGAAAAACAGTCCCAGCTTGCTGTCAGGACTTACTTCATCCACATCCAAATATTTTAGGAGTGGAAGCAATTTTTAAATTGTCACTTTTCCTTCAGCACTTCAGCCTTCTACTCTTCAAGCACAAAATACCTTCATCTGTTTGAGCTTGATTTTTCCTTCCCTATGAACTATATCAGACAGTTTGTGGAATTTGAACAACAGGGCGCTTGATGAGTATGACCCATGCCTCAAAAACTCTTTAAGTGTTCTCTCTATTAAAATGAAAAATATGAGAAGTAGGAGATTTTAAATTCTCAGTTGTTTTGAGTTGTTGTTTTGTTTTTTTGTTTTGGGTGGTTTGTTTTTTTGTTTTGTTTTGTTTTTTTTCTTGAAAGCCTAGAGATATTTTTATTGCTTGGTTGGCAAGAAGAGGAAATTATTCAGTGTTACTGGATGCTGCTTGTAGCTTTCTAGTGACAGAACAAGGAAACACCTTTACAAAAAGAAAACCAGAAAATGAACAGGAATTGATTGTCTTTGACTAAAAGGAATCTTTACTGTTAAAAGAAATGGGATTTTATTGTTTACAATTTTAAGAAAAACTCTTTTTTTCCCCACTTGAAATTGAGCAGTTATCAAGCTCCTCCTCCAATTCTGGCTTCCACAAGCAGCAATGTCTGATTGAATCTGAATGTGAACAACAGGTCATGGCAAGAGGCAACTCTCAGTGGCATGTGGCAACTGGCAAGATCAGGCCCCTGCTTACAATGAACTGATGTGCCATTTAGAAGTAATTTTACTGTACATATTTTTGTTGTAGAAACTTCTCTCCTAAAAAATTCAAAGAGGATGTACTAATTTTTGTTTCCATTTCAGTTTCTAACACTTAAAAGAACATTAATTCAAGATTATAGGAATAATTGGCAAATAATTTTTAAAAATCCACTTTAAAAGAACATCAAAAAACCCACGATGTCTTATGTTCAAAAGAAGTCTGTATACAGACATTGCCTTACAAAACTTTTCAGCTCACAGATGCAAATCCACAAAAACCAATTAATACATCCCTGCACATTCACAGCCTGTGTCCAGATTCTAAAGGAGAAAAGGCAGCATATTTGTTCCAGAAGAGACTTACAGCTGAGTCTGTTTTTTTAAAATCACTTGAAGCACCACGGCTTTCATTATACTCTTAACAAAGTTCCTGATGAACCTTCTCCAAGTAGGGTGAAGTGATACCAAAAGAATGAAATGATCTCTTCATTTGTCAACTCCAGATAGCTCATCTATTTCCTAAACATACAAGAAGCTGTCACAATTCAGTAAGTCATTTCTATGTCTTAATTATACCATCTACAATGGGTAGTGCTGTAACAAAGAGGGATCCAAACACTGCCTGCAGATATTGCAGTTCTGCCTTATGGTCATCTCCAACTTTTCTGCAGCCTCAGCAGCAGAAAAGCTTCTGCAGGATCTAAGTCCTGTTTAAGTCTGAAGTTATTCAGATCCTGAGGATTTGTTCAGATTCTCATCTATGTGAATGTAATGTTTCAATCCTATTATTACAAGGATCATTTTTGCTTAATGCACAAATGATGTTCATTTCAATTTCAGCTACCAGTTCTACTGTCCTCTTCTGTATAGAATAAACTTGCACATCTGCATAATTAATTATTGCTCTGTTTTATTAGTCTTAATGGTATCATACAGTGGCAGGCAATATAATCTATTTCAGATGGAGGAAGCTGGTATTTCTGGATGCCACCCCACATGCTCTGTGTGAGTCATCTTTTTCGATGTTACAGTGATATTTAATAATCACCTAAACACAGACTCTGCAGGGGCATCCCTCTGAACAAAGAAAGACAACCAGGAAAAAGAATAATTTCCTAAAGATTCAGATGGAAGAGTGAAATCTCTGAGACTCCATCTTTTTATTTCATTTTATTACCAGTGCCAACATTGGAATTGCTTTAATATTTTAATGGAGACACTGGATTGCTTTGACATTGCAATCAAAATTAGGTTGTGAGAAAACTCACTGTGTTGGATCAAGTTTCTCTGAAGAGAGTGGTATTTCAGACATACTTTTTAATCTGCACGTGATGCAAAAGAATCAATGACATCCTGTTCTCCCAGAGCCAAAGTGAAAGGTTTTGGCCAGAAGAATTACAGAGATGCTACAAAAGAAAGAAAAACACTTCCTCATCTACATATATGCAAAGAGAAATTTTACAGCCTATCTGTGGATGACATTGCAGCCTCCCCATCATACCAGAAAGCCTTAATGTGGTCTGCAGTTAGACTCTTCCAAGACAACTAAGGACTCAGGACTCATCACTTCCTCATGCAATCAATTTTAGCTCTTGTAGAAAGGTTAAACAAGGTAGAGGGGAGCTGGATCATTCAAACTGTACTTACATTCTTAACACACTAACTTGATATTGTAAAATATGGGCAGTCTGTACCAGTGGAAAGAACTCTATTTATTGTATGTGGATCCTTAGTTTGCTAGGGCTTGAAAATCTGCCTTTAAAGACAAATACACTCCAGATATGTCATTTGCATTCTGAGGTGGCAACACTGTTGATTCAATTATAGAATCATAGAATTATAGGATGGTTAAGGTTGGAAGGGACCTTAAAGATCATTAGGTTCCAACCTTCCTGCTATGAGCAGGGACGCCTCCCACTAGACCAGACTGCACAAAGCCTCATCCAACCTGGCCTTAAACATTTCCAGGGAACGGGCTTCCACAGCCTCCCTGGGCAACCTATTCCAGTATCTTACTGCCCTCATGGTGAAGAATTTCTTCCTGATGTCGAACCTAAACCCACACAACTTTCTCAGCCTGTCTTCATAGCAGAGGTGCTCAAGCCCTTTGATCATCTTTGTGGTTCTTTGGATACAGTGACAGACAAATATAAGCACAAGGAATAAAATGTTCATAAAATCTGGCATATTTTCCCAAGTTGGGCTAACTGTCTCTCAGTTCAGATACTATCAGATGTCTCCGATATCACTGAGGATAAGGAACATCAGCCTTGAGATTTCCTACTGCCCTCTATTGGAGTAGGAGAATATTTTGGTTCCCTGATCAGACATGAGGCTTTTGAGTGAACACTGACTATGTGGTTATTTTACCTGTCAGTTATCCCACTTACAGACACATAAACCTGTCTCTTCTCATATTAAAAGATGATGTTTCATTTTATCACATTTTTATTTTCATTCTTGTAAGTTAAAAAATTGTTAATACAAAAATTCTGTGTGTTTTTCTTATAAGGAAGATTCTGCCTCAGTATGTTAGTCCAAGCATTTTCTGAATTCTTTCAAAGTGTTTTACACAATATACACAACATTACTACTTTTTGAACATATTTGAGCAGACACTACTTCTAGTAAAGATGAATATTTTTTTTAGTTACTAACTATCACATTATGAAAATTCTGAATACACAATTATTTATATGCAACACCCTTAATACTCCCTAAGTGTGTGTTAAGAAAAACTCACAGAGAGGTAACAAGAATACCTCTATTAAACAAGTTCTGATAGAGAAAGCTGAGCCAGATAGGAGGGTGAAGTTCCCAATGACTGGAGGAGTTCAGCAAGAGTTTAATCTTCAAACTGGGGTGTTATCAGAAAGCAGAAAGTGAAAACTTGAACAGGTGTGGACAGACAGGGTATGGGTAAGATGGAGGACATGTAAAGTTACTTTAAAAGCCTCATAAAAACTCCACATGAAGGTGATTCTGCACTACTCCTTGAACTAAAAAATTAGCCTGGCCTTTACTCTCTCCACTCCCTTTGATTCAAGGACCATGAAGGTATGGTTTAGAGCCAGAATTCAAATGCTCATTATGTTATCTTTGTTTTATAGCTGGAAGGTGTAGGATATAGTTCATAAGAAGAAACTGCCCTGAGTAGCACAGGACTATCTCAGTATCTTATTTGCTTTTGGTGTGATACAGTATCCATTATAACTAACCATTCAGAACATTTTGCTTAATTCATTTAAACTAAATTCTGACCAGGAACCCAGACATGAAAGTTACTAAATTACCAAAGCACTAAAATGAAGCTGTTTCCTACACTGCTTTTGCAGAATGCTTTAATATATATTCAGTATCCAGTGACTTGATTTTTCTTGATCTCATTGCCACCACCCCATACTTTAAACCCGTGGAGAATTCAATCCAGCTATCCTCCATGACTAACAAGCTGTTTAATTCACCAATGGCTTCCTTCATTATTTTACAGTTGCAGTTTGGGAAAAGTGTGTGTATGTACTGACAAGACTATTCTAAGGACTACTATCATAATACTGTTAGCAGCTCCTTCCTTAGAAGGAATTAAAATTCTTTTTTAAAAAGGCATGCTTTTAATTAGACAAAAAATGCAGCAAAACCTGTACAAGCTAAAGTTTGTTTGAAAAGAAGAACCAGATTATCACATTAAAAAAAGATTATACAGATATTTTCTTTTCCTTTACTGTAAATAAATTACTTAGAGATAGCACAACTTTATCTACGATAATTCTTGCTGGAGACCTACAGCACTTTCAAATGTAGCTTGGGCATAAGTGAAATAAATCATTTATAGCTGATAGTTATGAAAGGTCATGAGTGAGGAAATAAATTCTAGATTTCATAGGTCTAGCCTCAGGTAAGGGAGGGAGAGGGTGCATTAATGCTGTGATCTGCATCGGTTTCTTTATGTGAATGTGAGTGTGTAGGCATGTACACAGAAACATACAAAACCTCATTAAGCAACAATTCACATTAATTTTTTTCTTGTGTATTTATCTTTTCTGTTGTCTCCTCACCTAATCTCCATTTGGTTCATAATGTTTCGAGTTCTGTCAATTCACTTGTGTTAAGACTCCTTACTTCCTCACTTTCAAAGGCTGTCTTACTGTAAAACAGCCAACTATGCTTCCTAAATTCTAAATCAAGAAGTAAAAATAATTCTTAAATACTAGATCTAACAGCATGCTAAGGAAACTGTTACTTCAGCCCAAGAAATGCACCTGCAAATCCTCCTGCACAGTAGGTCATATGAAAAATTAATTTAATGATCTGATCCCCACCTCATTCGTGAGCAGCAGGATGGAGCCTATTATGCTCTTATGACACTGTCATTGAACTAGGATGGGCAATCTTGGACAATTCAAACCAGTTACCAGTTTGCATCAATAAGTAGACATCACGTCACATTTCTTGATTAAAAAACAGTATGTGGAGATGTAGTACAAAAGAAGATGCCCGTGATGCACCCCTTATTATACTTGCATAAATAGCTAACACCTTGGCATCCCAACCCATTTCAGAGTAACAAAATTCAGTTACATAAGTGTGCTCGACTGTAAGTCAACTACCTTGACACTGGGCTACAGTCATTCAGAAATAACATCTTACTAATGGGGATGCTCCTATTTTGCTGCAGCAAAACAGACTATGAGCTGATCTGCACTATTTCCAAGAAGGGATTCTGCAAGAAAAACTAATAAAAAACTACTGGGAACTGATCCTAGGGCTAACAGATTTTTAACAATATTTAACAATAGCTGAACAACCACTAACAGCACACCACACTTGTTTCTGTTGGAAATCTTTAGAAACTATTGAATGTTACCACTTTATCACATTTGTGATAAAGCAATATTTGTGTGTGCACAGGTTTAGAACAAAATTGTATTTGTTTCCATCTACGAGACAAAGCTTTCTTTGTTAAGTAGCTGAAAATATCTAAGTTTTTTGGAAATGACGTGTTTACTGGAAATTAATCCACTACAAAAGTTACGCAGGACAGACTATTTTAGGGAAAATATCAGCAGCAAGTCAAGAGCCAACTGTTTCTGTTTTGATTTATTCAGCATTTCAGAGCTGCTGCTTCTACAGGGAACAATATGCAAGGCATTGGCAATTCAGAAGGCACTTCTTTTGTGTACCATAAAACTGTGCTGCTAACCTACAATACTCTCATAGAAATACAATTCAATAAGGAACTCAGCTGGGAAGATGCCTCAATAGAACAACATGAAAAAATGGTCAATACAAGAATGATTTAGTTTACCTTACAAGGGATTTTGATGCTGGAAAGAAATAGAGCTTTGAAAGTCCTAAAATAAAAATCAAGATAAACACAGACCCAGATTTTTAATTCTCTCACATATTTAATGTGAGTTTTTAGCAGATCATTGCCTCTGAATCATCACTCCTATCAAGCCTATCACTTGAGAAGTGTTACAGCAGTTAGCCCTCAGGGCAAAGATAAGTCTTCACCATTGTCACATATAGCACACATATGGAGCCATATTACAGATTACAGTACACTGTAGAAACAGTACTGATTCTTGCAAAATATCCTGAGATACTTATCAAGCTGTTAAAGGAGACATCAGTCTTTTGTCTGTATTGCCCTTGACACATCCTGAAGGAAAGTATCTGAAAATTCTTTGTTTGTTGAAGAGCCCTCAGACCCCTTAGCTCTATGGTAGGTTAAGTGCCCCACAGATCTCTCAAGAATGGAAAAGCACCTTGAAAACCACTGTCTGAACTCACCAGAAACAAATAAATAATGGCACTGAATAACTAGGCCATAAGACCTGTCATGAAATTTAAACCAGAAAATCCACATGCATCATAAACCAGGAATGACTAAATATTGACATCCAGGGTAACAAAATCAGCCATCTCAACAAAACCAGAAGCAAAGTTCAAAAACCATCCCCAAACAACTGCTGCCACTAAGGGTTAAATGAATGAAGGCAAACTTTACCACGCTGGTAACCAATTATGATTTCATATATTATTTTCAAGAACAAACAATTATTTGCCTGCATTCAGGATTTACTTACTAACAGACAGACCACAGCATAGCAGATCATAACACAGCAAACATCCTGTATGACAACATCCTTTTTTCTTGTTTTTCTTTCAGTTATTGCTTGCATTAATACCTGCCATTTACTTACTCTGCAACTATTACACAATTATCCTTGCAATATTTTTGAGGGATAAGTTGGGAAAAGAAAACTAGCAGAAATTTATCAGTTGTGGTGTTTTGTTTTTTTTTTTAATTTGTGTATTCTTCAGCTAAAAATGTACTTTTTTGTTTTGTTTTTTTTTCTTCATAAATGCCATAGAAATAAACACTTTCCCAATATGTTATTAAATAATATTTTTACTTTTTATATTTTTCCACAGGCAAATCACAGAAAAAATCATGGCTTTACTGTCTCAGCAGAAACTTATAGAATAAAAAAAAAAACAACAAACCTCAACCTCTTGTTTAGATTATATAAAATAAGACAAAACACTAAATTGACTTCTGTTCTCCAAAAGGCATTTGTGCTTTCTGTTAGAAATCAATTTCATCAGAGCTTAAAAAGCTTAGAAATACATTGTCACATGCATTTGCTACATCTCTTTGGTTGGAAGATGAGATGCAGACAAAGAAGCACAGGAGGCTGTCAAGTGTTGTGGCCTCTACCTGTTTGCCAGCCTGGCCAGGAAGATGAAGAGAAGCAGCAGCAGCACACAGACTGGCACTGAAGAGATGCCTGTCATCACTGCTCACCTCTCTGTCACTGCAGCCTGTTTTGGGTTGTGTGATCAGGGTTGTTACAGGGGCCTAACACTGCACGTCTGCCCCATGGCAATAGTGGCTCATGTTCTAAGAATAGGATCTATCCATGATGGATTTTTATTTACCACACACAACACTGTAGGACTTAGGCTTTGAATTATCTACATCACCTGAATTTTAAAGCCAGTTAAACTTACGTCTGTGATTGCTGATATAGATTATGCTGATGCAGATTATGAAAAAATATGTACATGTTTACATGGTATTTCAGTTCACAGCTTCCAAGGGGTAATGTGATCAAAATGCCATTAGGGATGTGCAGAGGAACAGACCACAGACAAATAGCAATGGAAAAGGCTGGTACAGTTGGCCAAAGAAAACGGCTTCATGTTAAAAGAAGCAAACTAAAGAGAGACTTCAGGAAAGTATAGTGCACATAGCATCCTACCCCCCAAGCACAATGGCTATTCAGAAGTAAGGCTACTTAAATTACCCCAAATCTTGGAAAAAATATTTATTTTATATGAAGGGGCATTTAGGACACTTGAAAATTATTATTTTGTAACACTGTCTTGATATGGAAACTACTTAGGGAGAAATGCATTGTGCGACCATTGTCACATTCAGTTGGCCTCTTCATCTCAGCTCCGAGATGAAGCAACCTGCGATTTCACTCCTAAGACTCTACTGACTGGATTCAAACAGTAATTCTGAGTTGAATCAAATTGTACAGGGAGACTGTAATGCAGATAAATATCCAAAGGGATTAGCTAAGACCACCAAACTAATTTTACTTGTGACCTATTCAGATTTGAAGTCAGTCTCTTATCATTACTATTTTATTAGAATGAACCATTCTTAAACAATTTATCCAGACTGTTCCCTGAAGCATGCATTCAATCAATTCCAGACATGCACTTTTTTCCTAGACTTTTTTCTTCCCTTCTTACAAACACATTTTGTCCTACCAGTACAGAAAAATAGATTTTCACATTAGGGAAACTGAAGATCCAAAATAGGCCTTCTGTATGTTGACAACCGGTAGAAGATACGGTAATAAAATTCACCATCACTTTAGAAACAGCCTATTAGGGCACTTTTATATTAGTTGACTATATCCAAACCACTTCCATATTTTAAAGCTTTCCATAACTAGTTTCCAGTTCCTACTTATTGTCCTGCTTTTTCAGGGCTCAGTCAGCTAAGAGAAGCCAATGACTGCTGCCAGCTCTTTCTTTGCTGTGTGATTTCAGTACCCTCTGAGCAAGGTTAAATAATACAATGTTAGAGGTAAAAATTCCACCCCACATTAAGATTTTGATAAATAAAACACTGTGGAAAAACAGTTTGCTAAGCACAGTGCAGAGTCACAGAATGCTATGTAATCATCAAGGAAAAGCAAGGCCAAGGTCATGGGCACAAATTTTTGTTTTGATAAAATAATACCGAGAATTTGTTGATGTCCACATACAGGACTCAGACAGTTCACTCAAGTAAAACAGAGCACACAGAAGATTAGTAGTCCATTGACAGTGCACTCACCCATGTATTATAAAGCAGAAGCCAAAAGCATCAACTCTTTCTCAAGTATTTGCCAGTACCACAGACCGTTTTGTTGAATAGAGCTAATCTAGCTTGCATAAAGGTTTATTACAAAACTTCAAAAAGTTATTTATAATAGAATCTTCTCAGCATATATTTGAAAAAGCATATGATCAGCAGGGTCAGTATGAACTCTCTATAGGTTCACCATTGTAGAGAGAAAAATATTTGACACTCTATAATGTAAACTGTCCAAATTACCCACTTTTACAAACTTAATTTTCACATTTTCAACTTGGGCAACCTCTACTGAGCAGGAATAACAACTGGCGTGTAAAACTCAATCCACAATTTTAATTTCCTGTTCATTATGGCAGGTAAATTACACAAGGCTGGTAACTACTGAGGACTGCCTCTACAAACAGGTTTCCTATATGGCCAACAGGAGACATATTATAGGGTTCATAGTACACAGTTGCATATAAAGAGCCTAAAAGAGAATGTTACCAATATTTTATTATCAAGGAACTTTTGTCATCAATCTCATTCAGTATTTCAGCTTCTCTATTGATTATATGGCAGTTTTTTAATGGTCAGAGACTGAATCCAATCAAACCTGTTGAAAGAAGCAAAAGTGATCAAACTAGTGAGCACACAGTATGTTATTTACAACACAAATAATTTGGTTCCTGAGGGTTTTCTTGAATAAAGCAGTGGACTGAAATAACCAATAATTACATTATGTGGAAAGCAGAACAGTGAATCTGAAGGCCTGGATTCATAATACAAAGATTCAGAACATGAAGAATTCTGAAGTCAAGAGTATTTTCATTTCTATACACAGATATGAACAAACAAGAGACACCTCTGTCTGTACGAATAAGTATAAATAAATATTTTTATTCATATGCCTACTACTACTCCAGGTAAACAACTACTTTCTCCATCACATCTGTTTGAATATCCTTAGATCTTCTGTAGCTACAAGTGTCACACAAAATCTCTGGTCTCAGCTTAAAAAAACACTTTGGAAAAGCTGAGAGGTTCAACAGTTAGATTCTACTCCTCTTCTTACATACTCAGGTGATTTCAGCAACATGACAAAGTCCTTCATATTGAATGAATCACATCCCAGTCTGATCCCACTCTCAAAATGAAGAGACAGTCACAACACTCACAGCACTTTCTGAACATCAACTTGAAATACGGAATATATGGAATTTAAAAAGATGCAGAGCATTTTTAAAAGAAAATCCTCTTTTTAGTTTTGAAAGGATACTAATGCATTTATTGAATTAAAATGACAAAAAAACCAAGCCACCAAAAAACATCCAAACCCACAAGATGTGAAGCCTGTAGAAACACAAGCCCTGCCTTCTCAACCTTGACTACTAGAAGGAAGAGGTATCTACTCACCTACTAAACACAAGACATTTCATTCTGAAGTTAGTCCCAAGTCCAAGCTGTCCTAGCTCTGGCCTGTTAGAATAAGAAAAAAGACCAACAGACATGCTGGGAGTAGGGGATGGAAAAGATGGGTTGAGATGTATATTCTCTAAAGTTCAAGTAAACATCTGAATTGAAATCCTGATTCAATGGCCTCAGTAACAGTTTTTTTGCTGATTTCATTAGCATTTCATGCCTAGAATAGGAAGTTTATTTAATTTCAAATTTTAACACAACAGTAGTCAAATCAATAAACAGAGCCTCTTCCAAGGAAAGCTTGGGCTATTCTTTTATTTTTCTAGACTTTCATATATCTTCATATTTTATTTGGGCTTCAGGAGTGCCATGAAAGTTGTATCGTAGGTAGGCTGGTATCCTTTTCTCCTAAAATACTGGTATGTTTGAGTACTCTATCACAATCCAGAGAGTTCCTCTGAGAGTAGCAGAATTAGGTAATAAACAAAATGCCCATTCAATAGCCTTGCTATTGTCCTGATCTCTTTGGAACAGTAAGCCTATTTGCACTTTTGAGGAGAATCAAAAAGTCTGTGTGTAAATTCTGGGATTTTTTTTTTTTTTTATTCATTGTATTGTATTCATTTTAGTCATTGTACTCCAAAATTAAACATTCTCCAGCCTTACCAGGCTTTACAAAGTCCCATTCAACCTCCTTTCCATGTCTCTCCCTCTCTTGTAACCAGGAAGCAGGTGCTTGGTCACTATCTGACTCTTAGCATCAAGCAAAGAAGTTCAGGCCCTAGCCTTTCATTATTTTCTTCCAACCAGACACATCAGGACAGGACTCATCTAGATATCTCATGACCATAAAAACCTAACTTATTTTATTTAGCAAATAAGGCCAACTAGGTTATTTAATGAAGCAAGCTTATTGCAAATGTTAAGATACTTTGGCAGGATTTTCCTGCCTGATGTTGCCATGCAGTTTAAAACAGATGGCAAAGATGAGCATAAAAATCTCCTTTTTACAGCAGAACCAGTAACAGTACTGTTTGTATTTTAGGCCAGAAGGCTTAATGGAAACTTCAGTAAAATTCTCCATGATAAACCAAGTGCTGAAATAGAAAATCAGTTCAGCCTCATTTTTTCTGCCCTATAGGAACAAACATTCTGTTTTACTTAATCAAAAAGGATAAAGGTCTATGGAAAAATGGCCAGGATGCTTAGGGTAATTAAATA
The DNA here is from genome assembly GCF_020740795.1 of Apus apus. NCBI lineage: Eukaryota > Metazoa > Chordata > Aves > Apodiformes > Apodidae > Apus > Apus apus. The sequence goes on along the minus strand of NC_067286.1, from coordinate 38,875,560 downwards.
TTTTTTCCTAATATTTAATAAACAGTGGTTGCTTCTAATGTAACTCGAAGAAGGTTTTTAAAGTTTCCACTGCCGTCAAATGTAACTATTTTTGACATTTTAGAAATGTTAATTTTTCTTCTCTCCTTTTGGCTCATTTGGTTGACATATTGTCCTCTCATTCAGAACAAGAGAAGATTATAGGACATCTGAGAAAAGACAAGTGACTTAACAGAGTCCCTTAGAGCAATACTACAGTAGAAACAGAAAGAATGAGTCTGCCGAAACGGAAGTGTGATGCTGGTCCTATAGCAGAAGGCACTGTGGCTTCACTTGTACTAGTGAGAACGACAGGTCTGAGTGCTTGTCTGTCTTCAGGCTAATGTGAATTCTATGAAGTTGCCAGTGGCTTCAGCTCAACCAGGGCAAACAATAGAGCCACCCAATAGGGAGAAAGTGGAAAAAACCTGGGGCCGCACAGGAAGGTTCCCAGATACTGTGATTGGAATGTGAGAAACATCTACATTTTCACTGAGATAATATGATATTTGATGCTAAACCTGAGTATTAAAAAATGTATATAATTGCAAATAATTTGTATATGACCATAAAGTCTTTGACTTAGTGGTAGGATTGGGATACAGTTAGGAAAAAACAGGATACAGTTTTGTATTTCTGCCTAGTTGGCAATTGCTCTCTAAGGGAAATGGGTCAAAAGGATATGAGAAAGATAATGACCCTGATAATGTGGAAGATGGGGTATCTGAAGGCTGTTCATAGATGGACAGAGTTGGAGAAAAGGAGAAGACAACTAAGGAAACTGGTAGGAAATTTTGGTGCAAAACAACAGAGTATAGATGGGAGTTCTCAGGTTTAATAGCAGTTGGGTGGTACCCAGGGACTGCTAGAATATGTCAGGAGTAACAAGTGCTAGTACTGGAAGTCCTAATTTGAAACTATCCTGAAATCGCAATTTCTTCTTGCTGCTGCTTTGTCTGTACTAAGATCCAACAGAAGTAGTGGTAAGAATGATGCTCCTGTGACAACCAGCACAGCCTTTAGTAATATTTATTTGTCATCCATCTGAAAATATAATGTTCAGCTTGGGCAGTGAGAGCAGGGGAAAGTCTGCAGGTGTAAACAATACGAACAGATGGGATGCAACTTCATTATATACTGTAGCATTTTGTCAGGTGCATGTATTATTATTTTTTACTTCTAGTGTCTGAGTTTGTAATGAGGTAAAGGTTTTATCAGTATAATAAAGCAAAACAGGATGGGCAACAAGAGCAGAAGGTCTAAAAGAAGAGGCATTATTGGTGTTCGTTGCACACAGAAGGTCATTGATAGGAGAGGAGTCTGCAAAACTGAACTGGACAATTGCAGGCTTGTAAAATTGCAAAGAAACAACATTTAATATGGTTCAAGCACACCACCAGCATGGGAAAAGTAGTCTGCTATGACATAAACTGAAATAGAAACTCAGATGAAGGGGAAAGCTTAGAAGGCCCAGTTACTACCTGGAATGAAACAAAAAGAGACAAAAATGTCTGGTTTCTCTTGACAAGAAATAGAACTGCAACACAATGACAGGTGAAAATGGGAAGGTCCACAGACACTTCATACAGTCAAAGGACTGAAAATATTAAAGAAGTTTGTGTGCCTCATCAGCTGCAAAAGAACAGACACCAAATCCTCAAGCTTTATTTGCCTTCTCTTCAACCCACTGTCCTTTTAATCGTCATGAAAGATAGCAATCTCTACATCTTTCTCTGTTTGCTGTTGCACCAGTATTTATTTACCAGGGCCACTGGGGGAAAACAAATCACAGAGAACAACTGGGTTGATGCTCTCCCACATCCCAACCGACACAACGTTTGAAAATATCAGTTTGTGCACCACAGTCCTACAATTTTGAGTAAACTGTTCTGTTACTATAGTAGAGTGGTGTCCCAAGAAATAACAAACAGCCTAATGGAGTCCTTAAAGGCTCTAGTGCTTCAGAAAGATGTATGACTTATCTCCTTTTCAAGGAGCTGGAGGTAATTCTTGCTTTTAGAATTAAGATTAATAAATAGAATAAAAATATCTGAAGAAAAAATATAATTTTATATTAGGACAGCATATTCAACATGCTGTAATATGCATAGTCAAGAATAAACAGTCCCAAAATTATGTGAAAGACATACACACAAAAGGATTTAAACAAAGTCCTATACCGTCATTGACAAAATATAGTTAAAATCATAGGAACCTTTCACACCCCTCTTCTGTAACTAACAATGAATGAATCACTCACAATGGTAGACTTTTTTTCTGCAGAAAATGTAATTTTCTCCTGCACTTTTTCCTTGGCTATTTAAATGGGAACAATTCAGGTGCAGACCATTACTGGAAGTCAAGACCGAATCAGAATCTATTTTTGATGCATGTTCAGCTATCAATGTTCAGTATAAAAATGTAATAAATAGTATCTTCAGATGAAAAACAGACTGCAGATTTTGGTTTGACTTTGTTGGAGACTTTATTCTTTTAAAGTGTGTTGGCTAGCTCTCCTGAACTATAGCCCAAGCATTTTTAAATTTAATTTTATTAACTCATTTTTAACCCATCCACCAAAACGCTATTTGTGTGATAACAGCATGTGCAGGGATTCCTGAGGGATATGGAAATTAATCCCACTTCTGTGAAAAGACCTTTTAATAACTCATATGTTATTTTACCTTCTGAGTTATCAGTGGGCTTTCCTCCAGCACTTTCTAAGGAAATGTCCTTGTAGTTTGAAAGGGAAGTAAAGGAAAAAAAAGGCTAACCAAAAGAAAAAAAAAAACCACAGAATAATCTAAGAGTTTGTTAATTTCCTGTAATTTTGACTTGGTTATACAAGGTCGCCTGTTTTTTAAGCAACCTTTAAAACAGTGGTACAAGAAGCAACCTCAGACCCCTTAAAACATTCTGCAGCGTGTGCGTGTGCCCATATACAGGGTTCATTGTAGCCACCAGCATTTCATTTGCACTTCTGAATAAAGCTTGCCAGCACAGTAAGGTACTGACTGCTGTAAAATCCTCATGTTTCCACCTTCCTTCCTCTTTTCATATGCACGTATGTCACTGACTATTTCTCCTCTTTCCCTCCTTCCTTACATCCTTTTTTCAATAGCTCTCATGGATCAATAAGACATCATGGCACTGTATGGAGCCTGAATGATTTCTCATACAATGGCTGCTGTGACCATGTTTCAATGGGAATTGCAAATCCCCTGTAAGAAAGAGCTGAAGATATTTTCAGTCACTGAGCCATTGCTTTGAGAGCACTGAACCTCAGAAAAGGCCCAGAAACCTGAGCTTCTGTGGAGCTTGAAAGGAACTGCTGCTGCCATGACACTTGATGGATCTCGGCCCTGATTACAAGCGCAGACTACTACCACCATGATTGATGAAATCCTGTTTTAGAGAGGAGATGAGGAAACAATGAAAGTCCTGACTACTGTGCTGGGGGCAGGAGGGATGGAGGGAACCAAGGCAGAAGGGAGGAAGTCAGGGAAGCACATAGGTTTATGGGAGGCAACAAGAAGAAATTTTCTTCTCTGTCGATTTTCTAATGGGTATAAAATAAGAATTATATGAACTACAGTCAACAGTTTATAGCAAAATCTATTACTCTTTGGGATCAAAAAGTGAGCACCAGTTGTGAATAACGGTTTCAGCCTGTGGCTTTGAGCATTAAACCTCATTTTTCAACCAGCAGGGCAGCAGTTTTTCACTATCACCTCAACTACAGTTTGTGTTCAGTGCGACAGAGACTCTTCTCTTGCTTCACCTGTGCCTCTTTCTTATCTAGCTGTACACAGTCTTATCACTCAAAATTTCAAAGTTGTTACTGTCTGCACTCTCTCTCACTGTGCACATTTAAAGTAAGAAAAAAACCCAATGTTTTTTCACAAGCTCAGTGAAAATTAGACTCTGAAGTCAAAAGTGCACTTGGAAGCTGGGCTACTCAACATCTAGATTTTCTAAAAGACTCATATTAAACACAGAATCATGGAATGGTTTAAGTTGGAAGAGACCTTAAAGAGCATCTCTCTCCAATCCCTCCTGAATAGGCAGAGACACCTCCCACTAGATCAGATTGCTCAAAGCTCCATCCAACTTGGCCTTCAACACTGCCAGGGAAGGGCCACCCACAAATACCCCAGGCAACCTGCTCCAGTGTCTCTGTGTTTTCTTCATGAAGTATATACCCAGGATACTGACAGAACAGCACATTTTTTTACTTTGTGCAGCATTAAAACTGCAGGTATGAGAAGTTAGTGTAATTTGCTTAACCTGCAGAAAACCTGAAAATCTGCCTAAGCTCCAGGTGTCTTTAGACACACCTGGAGATGGAAAGAACTTTATCAGGGGATAGCAAAATCAGTCAATGCTTGTCTTTAACTTGTCTGCAAACTTTTCCTTGAGGTCCCTCAAATGCCCTACAGAAAAGCACTGACTTATCAGAGTAGTTGAACAAACCATGTTTATTTGACCAACCTCTAAGAGATGGGGTCCTCTAATTTCAGTGGCCACTGAAAGGAAAGGTACTAGTTAGGCATTAGCCTACTGTGCAGGGACAACTACTCAGATGTATAGAGGAAAATAGACTTGAAAACTTTCTAAAATGTACACTTCTTGAACAGGAAGCTAATTTTTAATTATGAAAGACTTATTCTTCAACTGATTTATTTAAGAATATTTCCACAAAAACTGCGTATCTGAATGTTACAAACACAACAGATCAAGGTTAAGGGACAGTGTAATTCTAACAAATTTAGTGACAGGTTAAGATCAAGGGATGTCTTGACATTCTCCTCAGAAAGGTCAATCTAGCAGGTCTGCGATGTAAAAATGAAGACTCTGCCATCATTGCCATGGCAAAAGGTCAGACACAAGCTGATTGGTGATAGAATTATCAAATTAACCAATCGATGTGTGTGAGTAATAGATGTAAGCAATCCTGAGGGAGAGCCACAGGGCAAATGCCAGCTCATCAATAACACACTGCCTAGGAAAAGAAGATCCTCTCTTCAATCCATGTCCTTTATATTAGCAGTGGTATCAAGGAATTAAAAGAAAAATTGAAAGCAACAGCTTTAAATATGTTTCCAGACTGTATACAAAATTCAAATAGCTTTCTAAAACAACTTCAATCACATGCTGTGGTAAATAAGAGCATGTTAAAGAAAGGAGGCACCAAGAAATCCTATTCTAACACATATAATCAAAGACTCAAGGATTTTTATACAAATCTGACACTAGTATAGGCTTTACTAGTAATGCTGTTTCACCCGTGGCAGTCACAGATACATAAATCTAAGGTCTGATTTTGTGGCAACTTCGCCATATAAAAGTGTGAAACAGATCACAGGTATTCTTGTACTGAGGATTTTATACATAGGGTGTAGCAAGTGTGTGAAGAATGTTTGGCTGCAAGTAACATTTTAATGCATATTACATACCTTTTCCGTATCTGATTATTAATATTATTGTGGTTCAAAAAGTTAAACACTGCAGGATCTCTCTGTAAGTCCACAGGAAGGCAGACAATACCTTTACTCAGGTAAAGAGGGCTTCAGGTAGGCAAAATTGAAACAAAGAACCAATCTGAGTAGATAAAATCTGAGTTCATGAGTTCAAAGGACATACTGCACAGCAGGAAAGCTGACTCCATCCCATCCTTAGATATATGGTTATCTAAGATCACTGGAGGTGCCTAGACTTGAATGAAAATGTTAAGCATTGGAGTAAGTTCAGTGCATAAAAGCTGCTTTGTTTTTAAAATTTTTTTTTCATTTCATCAATCCCTGTATTCCTAAGGATAAATAAGCCAGGATGAATTTAAGACTCTCATCCACTAGTGGTATTTCCCAGAAGGATAAGCACACTTGGAGCTGTAAAAATCTCTGTAGCACTGCTACGGAATCCCAGGAGAGCAGCTTGGGGCATGCACCTGAGGCTCTGTGTTGTTAGAGGGCTTTTTTCCAGAATGAAAACGGGGCAGCAACCTGATCCCTGCCTGGTGTGCTCCACTGAGATACAGGAAAGGCCAAAGTCAGCATGTTGAACATGACAAAGTCCCTGTCCATGTAAACAACGACAGCACAGGAGACAAACCCATCATGGTGACTGTTACAGGATTCCTTATTCCTTCCATTGTTATCTATGCTTCAGAGAATGGAAGCACAGCGATCTTCACACAGTGAACCAGGGCTGGGTTTACCAAACACTACTTAGCCACCACCTTCAAAAATGCACAGAAAGGACCATTAGCTTGCAAGTCTTCAGCCCAGTTCTCTGAAGTCATTATACCTGTTCTTGCCCTATATAGGCATGCTGCTCTCAGTCACTACCATTCAGGTGTTGTTTCTACTTCTCCTTACATAGTTCCGGTCTGAGAATCTTAATTTAGCTCCAGTGATGCATCTATTATCATGGCAATATGATATAGCTATTATCACAGTAGGTATGGTAATACGGCAGTGCTCAGAGTAAGAATCCATTCTGCCATCAAAAAGCATGTGTTATTCCCATTACTGCTAATGGGAGCTATGTACGTGTATCAATGGCAGAACAGGTCCCTAAGTGAGCACAATTACAACCCCTATTGCGAAATTCTCCGAATGTTATTTTCGCATTGCTTTTATTATAGATGTATGTAATACTATCAAAAAATTCTAATTCATTTGAATTGTATACCCATTTGAATATGAGCCAGTTTCCGTAAGATTTAAATTGCATTCCTTTTAAAGGAAACCTTTCTGATATTTTAGATGCTTAATTTTCCCTAGTGTATTGTTTAAAATGCAGTTAATATTCTCCACTCAAAAGTACAAAAAGCGTGGAAGCATCTTAGATCATGTATTTATCTGTAGGAGCTGCAGTTTTGTCAATGGCCCAACAGCCTGGGCTATGGAAGGAACCAATGAGCGTGGTGCCACTGAATACAATAGAGCTCTCTCGATTCACTTTCCTTGAAGATCTAGCCCTGTATTGCCTTCTCAGTCTGCAACAGTATGGTTGATAATGACACTTTAAAAATACTTGAATTTTTAGTAATTACTGTTTTACACTTTGTCTGATCTGCAGTTTATTGAGTACTAGCATTCAGATCTATAATTTTATTAGTTCCTTTGATATCTAAAAAACCTGACAAGATTACAAAATTGCAGGAGCTCTGAGCGCTGGTCTGTCCAGTCACAGCAGCTCTCACTGCTAGTTTTAGATTGCAGTAATTCCAGTCAATCATAAAAATATGCCTATGTCTGCCAGAAAATAGAATGACAAGTATTTATCTGTCAGTGTTCTCAATTTGGTTGAGGTAGAAGAGCTAATGACATTAAAAGAATTTAAATGTTTTTGAAAGAACAGGGTATCTGTATTGAATTTCCAAAAATAAACAAAATTAAAAGGTTGGGCTGGTTTATATACAGAACACTATATACTGCAAAAACTAGATCTTGAAAACTAGGTTTTGAAAAAAATTCACACTGGGGTATGCAAATTTCTTTATAAAATGTGAGTAAAGTCACTATCATTTTTAAATAGTAAAAATTACCTTCAAGTTCCAATGCAGTGAGTAAAATGATCAATCTGGGATGATTAGTTCTCTTTAAAATTACACCGGGATCTTAACACAAATGAAGTTTAATACTAAACTCCGGTATAGACCAGGAAGATGGACACATTAGCACGTTAGCTGCCTGGATAATGGGTAAGAGCATTAAATGGGCACTATAGGATAATGATCTTCACAGGGACCTCAAGGTGTTACTGCTACACAAATAATACAAGGCAGTAGTTAAAAACTGAGTATTAAAAAAGCTAGAAGACCAAGACAAAAATGAGCTCCTATAACATGACCCGCTGTATGACAAAATTCAAAGGCTATTCATGTAGTAATTAGCTAATAATCCTATTAAAAACAATCTAAGCTTCAGTTTACTAGAAGCTGATGAAATTACTTACTTTGGATTGTGCTGCTGTATCACTTACAGGCTTTGAGTTCATACGCAGCCTCTGCTATTTTATCGGTATTAAAAATGACATGACAATGCCATGAGATATGGTTTCTGATGCTGCCAGCCTTCTCTCAAACCCTATGAAAATATGGAGTATCTAACCACCTCTGAACGAACTCATGGTTCTAGATTAATGAACAGCATTAACAAGGCACTGATGTGAGGAAATACATCCCACTTACAATATCACTGCATACTACTCAAGAGACCTAGAAGAAAAAATAACAGAGAGAAAGCTGATAGGCAGAAAAAGTGTTTTTTTCCCTCTCTAAAGTCAATCTCCAGCCTACAAACATAATCAGAAAATTTCCTCAAAAATAAAATGCCAAAATTCTATTATTACTTAATACTATAAGATATAGAAACTATGAAATCTTGAGAAAAAAAAAAATATCTTCTACATTTAATGGTATGTTTTTCACCTATATGTGGAACAAGTGTACATAGGTAAGTCATTGTCTTTGGCAATGGGTGAACACAAAATCTATAGTATCTTATTACTCTTTGTACACATTTTTCTTGGAAAACCGGACTGTATGAATACTGCAAAAACAGGAAAATGCTGCATCCTCCTATAAAACTGTGAAGTCTTGATGAACTGAGTGCAATTCTAATTGAAACTCTTATTCTGCAACATTCAACTATAATATTTTCTAAAATATATGGAGAGCATTGGATGTGCACAGATGAAAAATCAATAAAAAACAGATCAACAATGCTGAGAAGACTGAATAGGATTTGCACGTTCTGTTTGAATCTCTGACTCAAAACCATATTGCAAAACAAGCATGTACCACTCAGCAGGAAACACTGGAATCTAATAATCCACCCCTATCCTGAACCTAGCCAATTTATAAAACCTTCTTTGTGGTACTTTTCTAAGCTTGAAATTGTAGCATTTTCCTGTGTGGCAGATCCCAAAGCAAAATAAGATTTTAACCCATCCACTGCCAAAACACAAAGTGAAAAATTATTACTTACATTCAACTGGGAATGTTGTTGCAGAAGAATGTAACACAAAAATGATATTAATACAAGCTACAATAACCCCCAATGGAATACTTGATGAAATATGGTATTTTTGCAATTACAGCAGTGTAAACACTATTAATGTTCAGAATTTGGGCTGTTTTTTCTGTCTGTCACATTCCTCCCCCCCCCGTAAAGTTGTTTCAAAAGCAGTCATTGACTAACAACTCCCACAGCCTTCACTATCCACAAGTATAGATCTATCAGCATGCCTCTTCCTACTCCAGAGAGAATGTTTAAGGAGTCACAATTAGATTTACTTGAGCTTTGATGTTGTGGAACAATAGCTCCATAAAATGAATCAACCAAAAACTTCTGTAAATATTGAATAGATTCTCTGTGTTCAATAGGAAAAAATATATCAATTCCATTCTACCTATTTTAACGAGATCAAACAATGATGAGGAAAAGCCAACCTAACCCCATAAAGATTTTCTTAATGGTAAACATCACTGGCATCAAAGCTGAATTTACACAGCAGATATATGGCAGATGT